>NC_064924.1:36565147-36868177 GCF_023897955.1 Schistocerca gregaria
CATCTCCAAGTACCTACTGCAACCTACATCCTTCTGAATCTGCTTAGTGTATTCATCTCTTCGTCTCTCTCTATGATTTTTACCCTCCACGCTTTCCTCCAATACTAAATTGGTGATCCCTTGATGCCTCAGACCATGTCCTACCAACCCACCCCTTCTTGTAGTCAATTTGTGGCACAAATTCCTCTTCTCCCCAATTCTATTCAGTACCTCCTCATTAGTTACGCGATCTACCCAACTAATGAGCATTCTGCTGTAGCACCACATTTTGAATGCTTCTATTCTCTTCTTGTCTATCCTCTCTACTTCATCTGTCATCAGTTATTTTACTTCCCAAATAGAAAAAGTGAATTTATGAAAGGTATTATAGCAGTGGCGAGGTCATGGACAAGTAGAAAACCACCTCATCAATAAAAAAATCAATGGGTTAGTGTCATTAATGAAGCAGTTGCAATTAAATTTGCAAGTAACCTTATAAATAGAGATGGCAGTTTTTGTTTAAATTTTGCTTGGACTCCTTCTCTCTCACTTGTCAAAAACAGAGAGACAGAGTTTACATTACCTTACCTGTTGATTATTAATTTCACTACAATAACGTATAATGTCACTCATCTGGGGTTTGCGATTGTGCTTGTGTTTAGAGAGAGAGAGAGAGAGAGAGAGAGAGAGAGAGAGAGAGAGAGAGAGAGAGAGTGATCTTTATGGAGTTATGTGAAAGCCGAGGTTTTAAACTTGCTTGCACAGTGCTTACTTGTTGCAGTTTTGCTCTGAAAATGACAAGGTGTGCTGCTGTTCAAATATTGGCAGCTGTCGACGATGCCACCTAGGTGCATTCCTGCAAGTTATTTGAATATTTCAAGTGAATTTGTGCAAATCTTTTTTCAGTCAACCCCATGATGCAACACCCTTATTGCCTGAATAAAAAGCTTAGTTCAGCATTCAAGTGCAAAAACAAGAATTTGCAACTGGTGTCAAACCATAAAAAAATATTCACTGCAACTAACTGAATTATGAGTGCCCTCAGCATCACAAAATGGTGAATATTTGTCAGTCAATCATCCAGCAACCTTTTCATTGTCAATGTCATTTCAGCACTATCATCATTCCCTTCACATTCTATGTTGTTGGTCATTTTGAACACAAGATTTCCTATGGTTGATAAATAACAACAATTTTAATTGTCATTTCGCCTTTCATCCCTATGTCTATGCACAACACACTGCACACTGCTCCCAATTCTGCTTTCAAGTAGAAGTCTTCAATAAATGACTTCTTTCCCTTATGTGCAACAGCTTTTGATTGAAAAGAAAAGCCAGAAAATTTCCCCTGGTATTTCTGCCTTTTTCTGTCATCTGCAACTGTCTCAAAAATTAAATTACTTACAGATTTATTGGCTTTAACTAGAACAGATATTCTACTGGACTTATTTTTTTCAATTTTCCCAAATATCATAATTTCCAGATATCTTATTAACTTGCTTATGTAGGCAATACACTTAATTTATAACAAACTTCAAAATTCAGTCGTTTATAATGTCTCAAAATCAATATCTAGGTAAGCTACTGTTGTACGTTCCAACTCGACATTACAGTTTGAAACTGGTTTTGTCTAAAAACTTGTCATTTTGTCAATTTTTACTGTTAATCTATGTTAATAAATGACTATGTTGGAACCCGGGACCAGTTATTGTGTTCTACCAGTTTCCATGGGCAACAAAAATTTGATTTTCAGTATTTCACATAATTATTGATCAGATTTAAAATTTTATCACAATCCACTCATTAAAAGTTACAGGGTGACTCAAAAGAATGGGAAATTTTGGAATGTGTTGTGGCAATGCTGCAATGCAGAATGCTATGCTGCTCGCACTGTCTTGCCATTTAGTAAACAGTAAACATGAAGAAATGGAATGGTGTGCAGCATGCCTTTGCAGTAAATGCCTTTTACAAGAATGGAAGTGTGAAAGGCATGCATCAAGATGTGTGGTGTCACTTCAACATTTGATGGCATGGTTGCGCTCCATCAGCATATGTAATCAACACCTGGGTCTGCAATTTTGAAGCAATGATTTCTGCACTGAAGAAACAATCTGCAGCAAAACCCGAAACCACTCATACAGGAGACAATATCGAGGCTGTGTGAACTGCTTTTGTAAGAAGCCCCAATGCTCTGTTTGACGTCACACAGTCTCTACAGCAGCAACGGTTAAATGTTCAACCAATTCTGAATGTTGATATAAAGTTCCATCCATACAAGCTTCAAATAGTCCAGAAACTTCAACCTAATACTCTGCTGATGCATAGACAATATGCTGAACGCACATTGGCCAAAGTGCATAATGACAACAATTCATTAACAACCTGTGTAAGTCGAATGAAGCTCACTTCCACAAGTTTCACAGACTTTGTTGTTTGAATTCGTCACTCAAAAGTTAGGCTACCACAAATTTTGTGTGATCAAGAAATATGGTGAGTAACTTTATTAGAAACAAAGTAATAAGCTTACATGAATTTTGAATTAATCTCCTTCAATGTACTGTCCTTGGGCAGCAATGCACCTATCCCAATGTTGAATCCATGACTGGAAGCATTTCTGGATTTCTGGAAGGCTTATTTTGGAAGGGCATCAATCATTCTGTGCCAAATTCATATTCTTGAAGAAAAAACCTTATTTCACAACATCCTTGTTGCTTTTTGAACATTTTTGAATACATTCTAAGTTGATTTCTGAATGAATCATCAGTTAATTTTTAATGTGTGCATAGTGTACTTGTTGTCTCTGCCAAGGGAATCCCAGTCGTATCTAAAAATAAACTTTCATCCAGACAAAAGGGGACGGAGCTCTACGAGCTGAATGGAATAAAGCCAAACAGGTGAATGCCAATCGCTGTTTGTGTATGTGGTTGATTGGGTTTGAGAATGATCACCTTTGTTATAATTACTAACGGAATCTATAGATTCCGACCACCAAAGTGGAAATAAATGACTCACAGGAATAACAGGTAAGAAAGATTACCTATTTTCATCTCAATATAGACAACAAAATAAAATTTTGACAGAAAATTTTTGACTGAATCACTACACTAGTAAATTCTGGGAGTAGCGCAGAAAACGCGTTGTACAAACTCATAATAACCCCTAACCCAAGAATAAACACGGGATAACTAAACCAGTGATTATGACAGAGTTCATGAATTTAGCCGGAGAATAAGTTTTGATACTGGCATGAATAGTTACAAAATAACTGATGACAAGATTGTTTGTTAGAAAAAGGAAGGAGAAAAAACGGGGACATTATGAAAGAATATGTCAATTCCAAATTTATATAAAAATTTCGTGCTACTACTTTTCGATCTCATGCTTGAGAAACTGGAGCATATGAATGAAACATGAAACTATTTCCTAACATAAAGCTTTTTGCTTGTAGTAGGCCTAACAGACATCCAATATTGGCACTTCGTGAATTATATTCTGTCATGTTATAAAAATGGGCATTTGTGCCAAAACAGTTTTGTTTATTTGGTGTGCGTTACAATTGCTGCAATATTAGAAAGGCCTGTTTCGTTTTATCTAGCAGGCAGTGACAAACTTGACGTAATCACATCAAGGAACCACACCAGTATTGGGTACTATTTGTATTAACAGCCTTTCCAGTATCAGAAAACGACATTTCAATTTTTCATGTAGCAAAACTTTTGATGAACTTTGATAGGATAATAGATTCTTTTGCAGAAAGGAACACACACCACGTAAAGCTGTAGCAAGGTTAGAGAAAAAAGAAAGATAGGACCTAAGGATTGATGAAATGTATACTGTCTTGCTTGTTTCTTGTCTTCACTGGTTTTATGTATCCTATATTTAATTTTATGTCTCACAAAATAGCAATTTATTAACTAACAGGCAATAAAGAGTGCAAATTTTCTGAATAGTTCTTGTTCTCCCCGTTACAAATAGTCCCATCCAGTATCAATTGCGAGGTGAGCAGTAGAAGCACCACAGGACATTTAATTTCCACTGTCCTGAATATAGTTTGATAGCATCAGTTACAAAATATAGGCATTTGAATTCCACAGAGGGAAATACAGAGTCGAGTGATAGAAGAATGCTGTGTGAAGGGGCATTGCACAGCACTTTGGTGCACTTAAGACCAAATAACATGTCTTACATTTCCTCGAACATATATGTTTTACATATCAGACTTCTCAGAAAGATGTGCCCTACATCTGCAATGCTCGAGGGAGGGCTATCTAGTACTGACGCAGTTCTGAAATACTGTAGATCCAGGGCTGGTGCACAGAGTAGTCTGAGTTGTTCTGGGGAGGTGGGTAGTCTCCATGTGAACTGTGTTTACATTTAGTTTAGTGATTTTGCTGTTTCCTCTTCATTTAATGCTCTCACGTCAAATGAATACAAAATGGATTTCTGTGCTCAGGAGCTGTCAAGTGAATTAAAATACATTCACGTAATTACAGAAGGCTAAAATATGTTATTAGTTACAGATTTTATTTTATTTCCACCTTTCTGACAGTCAAGCATTAATCACCTTGCAAAACAATGAAGTTATTTTTGCCGGCTTCATAAATAAATTTGGCTTTTATTAATCTTTTCTGCTGAAGCAGTCAAATTATCTGAAGCAAAGTATTTAATTCCACACTGTTGGCTACTTTCAACTATTCTCTGTATTTCAAGTGCATATTTTCATCTTTTAGCACCTGTGGTATTATGCCATAATAAAGAGTCAAACATGAAATAATACAGTACTAGTAGCCCAAGAAAATTTACATCCCGTAAACCACACTGAAAAGCATAATATCAGGTTGAGACTTATTTCATTTGGAATCCAGACATACGAATATGCACTTTACACCTAATTATGCATTCTAGTATGGTTTATCAAATTCCAGTGCTCTTCGAATATCCTCAGTTGTCTTGTTTCTTTTATGACGAAATGTAAGATCTTTTAATGTTTTAAATGTATGAACATACAGGCTTCCTGTGACATCGTAGCTGTGGAAGCGCAGTGACGCCTGTTATCTGGCGCTCTCTGGCGACTGTTGAGACAACCTATTTCTAACAGACTGCAGGAAAATATTGTGAATGGTGGTTTGAAAAGCATTACTTTCAAAGTAAATTTCCTTTTCGCAAGATGAACTATGTGCGAGAATGTACAATGAATTTTTTAAATCACAGCGCTTTTGACTCTCATTTAAAAATCAACCCTTTACAGACGAGCAATTTAGAAGAATTTCGAGCCCAGAAGATCAGATATTTATGTTGTCATTAACATTTTTACTGGCACATTTGCGTGATGTGTTGAAGTGTAACAAGTGCAAAAAAGTTCAACATTATATGTGAAAGCTTAGCTTTTGTTGCAGATTATTAATTTTCGAGACCAATATCATAAGTGAAAGGCTTAGCTTTTCTTATAGCAACACTATGAATATTAATTTAATCCATTAACTTTTCCTATTTGTGTGTTCGTACTACTTAACAGTGATGTTGCCATTGGCTCACTACATCACCTGCTATGCTCCAAATATCCGCTGTCATCGGCTGGCGAGATCATGTGACACGAGCTATAGCTGGCTTACAAAAGTGCAGCGTATCTCAATTTCAGTGTTTCAGAAAGTAACATGCAGTATCTGATTAAATTCGAATTTATATTTTAGTAATATGAAAATATCAGCGTACATGTTGGTGCATGCCAAAGATCTTTCCAATATGTGTTTTCTCCACTGAGTTTTCTTTTCTAAAGTGTCAGGAAAAGGATCAACAAGTTTTACAGTTGTGAGGAACATGGAAAAAGTGTATTTTCACCTGGGAGAAAGTGAATTTTTAACTGGGGAAATCCGTGATTTTTTTTTCCTTGTCCACATATTCACCCTGATGAAAGACTTTGTAAATACACCTTCCTATTAAAACTGATGACAAGTTACAACGTGTTAACGTTATGTTGCCTGTCTCAATAGATCAGGATATCAGCCAATTTGCTTTGAATGGTTTTAGCATCAGCAATTGCTCCTAAAAATACTCATTCGCCACGTTTTTTGATAGCGCCTCATAAAAGACAGGAAGAACAGTGGGTAAACAGGGACTGGGGGAAAGGAATGAAAAAGGAAGCCAGCAGGTAAAATTCTGTAAAGAGCATTAATCTAATCATTGTTAATACTTGATTTAAGAATCATGAAAGGAAATTATGCAAGTTGTAATGTAATGAAGCCAATGGTATAGTAGGAATTCTACAATGTCAGTACGTATATTATAACTTATCAAAGAATGAATATAGATGCTTCAGTGTTGTCAACCACAAATAGAATGTGAATGAGATTTGACTACACTCGATAGTTGAACTTGGAACATTTGTGCTTAACAATTGCAAAAATCTGAGGCAAGTTTGAAGTAGGTGGAACGGTAAATGATGTGAAGAAGGGCTGTAGTGCAACAGACAATGGAAAGTGTTGATATGGCAATTCACGTGCACATAATTACAAAAAAGATGTATAAAGCAATGCTTTCAAGAGAATATGCTTAGCAAAATTAATGCTCACTGAATTTTGTGGAAAAGCATGTTAATCTCATTGGAGTATTAGTCTGGTATGCTCAGTCATCTGAAGGGTCAATCGGGCCATACTTCATTGAACAGACTGTAACAGGTGACTCTCACCTACAAATACTATGCAGTGAACTTGATGTGAGTGAATTTCTCAGTTGTACATTCCCTTCAAGATTGATGGATGAAGAGGAAGTGCTGTGGAATAAACACATTGATCACCAGATTTAACACCTTTAGACTTCTATCTTTGGGACTCTGTCAAGAACATGGCACAAGCTGTAAAACCGCAAAACTGGACGGCCTATGAAATCAAACTGAGCAAGCTTGCATGCTGTTTCATCAGAAACAACACAATTGGCATACCACTCTGTCAGGGTGCATACGTGGACAAAGAAAAAAAAATTCCCGGATCTCCTGGTTAAAAATACACTTTCTCCCTGGTGGAAACATAGTTTTTCCCTGTTAATTGACAGTATATTTTTTCTTGGCACCGTATAACTTATCAATCCTTTGAATGGTTATGGTTTTATACATAGGCGTAGAATTACCGGCGCTTTAGAAAACGAAACTTAGGAGAAAAAATACCTTTTGCAAAGATGTTTGATGTGCAGTAACATGTATGCTGCATATTTTCGTATTATGAAAATATAAATTCGAATTCCACCAAACACCACATGTTACTTTCCGAAGCATTGAAATCGAGATTGCGATTCAATTTGGTAAGCCAGTCACAGCTCATGTTATGTGATCTCACCAGACGATGACAGCGGATATTCAGAGCTTCAGACACGTGGTGTAGTCATCCAACAGCAACATCACTGTTAAGTAGCGTGAACACACAAACATGAAAAATTTAATGGTTTAAATTAATATATATAATGTTGCTACAAGCAAAACAAAGCTTTCACATATAATATTGGTCTCTAAGGCCAATAAGCTGCAAAAGAATCTATAATTTCACATATAATGTTGGTCTTTTATGTATGTATTACATTTTAAGATATATCACACAAATTTGCCAGTAAATTTTTTAATAAAGACATAAATGTGTGATTTTCTGGGCTCTAAATTCTTCTAAATGGCTCGTCATCAAAGAGCTGATTTTTAAATGAGTCGCAGATTTCCAGTGAAGTAGGCCTCGGCATGATACTAAGCTTTTCAATGTGGTTTTCGGGATGTAAACTTCCTTGGGTACCAGTACTTTGTTATCTCATGTTTGTGTCAAAAATATGTTCATTTTGTAGTGCACATCTGAAGAGTATGATAAATAAAACATGTGTCCGAGGAATTGTAAGACATGTTATTTGATCATAAGTGTGCCAAAGTGCAGTGCCACACCTCTTCACACAGCATTCTTCTATTGCACGTCACCGTATTTCGGTCTGTGGAATTGAAACGTGTATATTTTGTACTGGATGCCATCAAACTATATTCAGGGCAATGGAAATTAGAATGTCCTATGGTGCCTCTCCTGCTTCAGTGGGCCACTTTGACCTTTACAGAAAATTTGCACTCTTTATTCCCTATTAGCTAACAACTTGCTACTTTGTGTGACATAAAATTAAGTATAGGATATATAAAACCAGTAAAGACAAGAAACAAGCAAGACAGTAAACAATTCTTCAATCCTTAGCTCCTAGAATTTTTTTTCTCTCTAATCTTGCTAAGTTTTACATGACGTGCTTTCCTTTCTGCGAAAGAATCTGTTACCTCATCAAAGTTCGTCAAATGTTTTGTTACATGAAAATACAAAATGTCATTGTCTAATACTGAAAAAGCAGTTAATACAAATAGGCCCAAGACTGGTGTGGTTTCTCGACCTGATTACCTATATTTTGTCACTGTCTGCCAGATAAAACAAAATAGGCCTTTCTAATACTGCACCAATTGTAATACACGCCAAATAAAGGAGACTGTTTTGGCACAAATGGTCATTTTTATAACACGGCAGAACATAATTCACGAAGTACCTACATCATATGCCTATTAGGCCCACTACAAGAAAAAAGCTTTAAGTTAGGAAATAGTTGTACACTTCATTCATACACTCCTGTTTCTCAGGCATGAGATCGAAAAAAAATAGTGGGATATTTTTATATAAATTTGGAATTGTCATATTCTTCATAATTCAAGTGATGTCACAGTTTCTTCTCCTTCTTCGTTCTAACAAACAGTGGTTAAGCCATGTCTCCGCTATATCCTTTCTTTCAGGAGTGCTAGTTCTGCAAGGTCCGCAGAAGAGCTTCTGTAAAGTTTGGAAGGTAGGAGACGAGATACTGGCAGAAGTAAAGCTGTGAGTACCGGGCTCATATGGTAGAGCACTTGCCCGCGAAAGGCAAAGGTCCCGAGTTCGAGTCTCGGTCGGGCACACAGTTTTAATCTGTCAGGGAGTTTCAAACAGTGTTGTCATCACGTAATTCTGTATCTATTCCTGCCAATGGGCTATACTCTGTTCAGCTCGTATAGGCCCTTTTGTCTGCAGGAAAGTTTATTTCTAGATGTGACAAGGATTCCACTGGCAGAAACATCATGTACACTATGCACGCATTCACAAATCAACTTATGATTAATTGAGAAATCAACTTACAATGTGTTCAACATTGTTCAAAAACCGACAGGGACACATTTCAAAGTCATACAAATAATCAATAGACCAAAGTGCACTCGATGCTAGGCACTTTTTGAAACAAGTTTTTTTCCTAAAGAATATGAATTTGCCCCCTCCACTCCTAGATCCAGCTCCCCCCCCCCCCCCCCCTCCCCCCCCTTCGACTGCTTACACAGCCAACAGCCATGTTTCTGTAGCCAGAACCGGAAGAAGATACCACTCAACTGTGCATGTGCATGATCCCACTCGTAACTGCTAAAACAAATTTAATGTGACGTCATGTTCATCGGAGGCAATTTGTCGTTACAAAGCATTGCATAGTCTGCCTAAAGCCTTTGACGCATTTTGCTGTTGGCAGATGCTTGTATGAGCACTGTGTTTTGTTGCTGTACAGGGCGCATTTCCTTTGCAATTTAAGTTTTATTTCAGTTTTTTCTCTTGTTCATATTTTATTGCTGCAGTAGCAGGATACAGTAATATCCTTTGTTAGAGAATTGATTCTCACCAGTCTAAATTACAAAAATTTCACTATGAACAAAAACAATGAAAAATTCCTGGAATTCAATAAAATTCCCAAGTTTTTCCTGGTTTTCTCCGGGATAAAAAAAATTCTGTGTTTTTCCCGGATCTCCCGGTTGTCCCAGGCTGTAGACACCCTGTCTGTTCTCAGTTACTGCTGACGACTTATTGCACTGGAAGGTGGCCATTCTGAACATATACTACCTCAGCACATATGATGTCAAAAACTTTCCATTTTTATCTGCTTTATGTTAAAGCATTATTTTGGGGTACACTGTAAATAAACAACCTTTGGACCTATGCCTAGCATTATAGCTCTCTCATTCGACTAATTAAAAAAACTCTGAAATAAACATTGTTCCCTCTTCAAAAATTCATGTGACAACACTTAAATATCTATAAAGCATTCACCTGTTTTACCTTGTTAGAGATTTGTTGCTACTTTTTGCATGAGTTCCATGGGAATACTGGTGTAGTCCTAATGACTCCAAGTTGTCAAACTTCTTATTACATACATGGCAGCGATACTGTAGTCCAGTAACATGTGCATTGTTCGTATGTGTCAAAAAAGATTCAAGGTCCGAAAATGTCTGAAGACAATCTTTCTGGATGCACTTGTAAACCTGAAAAAATAAGAACAACGAGTCAATGGTAGATCACAACACAATTGAAAGCTCAAGGTTTCCAGTACATATAGACTGTAGCACAGTGTGAAAGCATTTATATTCTCTATTTTTCTCATCAAAATGGATTTTCTGCAACCTTTTGCTGAAAGGGGAACACCAATTATAATATAATGTAACAATATGGATGTATGAACACACACATAAATGTGCACTCACACAAGTGCACACATGCCCCCCCCCCCCCCCCCCCCCCCCCCCCCCCCCCCCCCCCCCCCACACACACACAGGACCCTGTTTTGACCATTCGGCAGAAATGCGCGCATTGTGGTGCACTCCCAAACTACATACAAGTACTACAGATCCACATCCATTCAGATCTATAAGCCCAACATCCTATCATCGCTATTCCGTACTCCCCTCCCCCCAGCAGACACAAATTAACAACTATAGAAGCTCAAATAACTTCATCCAATATAGAACTCACATAGACGCCATTATTCGCGCGTTGACGCAAAGCTGCATTCGGGGCCCAGCGCAGAGAGAGAGAGAGAGAGAGAGAGAGAGAGAGAGAGAGAGAGAGAGAGAGAGAGAGGGGGGGGGGGGGAGACAGGGAGAGACAGGGGGAGAGAGGGGGAGAGAAGGGGGAGAGAAGGGGAGAGAGGGGGAGAGAGGGGGAGAGAGGGGGAGAGAGGGGGGAGGGGGAGAGGGGGGAGAGGGGGAGAGGGGGGAGGGAGGGGGAGGGAGAGGCAGAGGGAGGGAGAGAGAGAGAGAGAGAGAGGAGGGGGGAAGCGGTCTCAGTGCTCCTTGCAGTGTGATAATAGGAACTTTCAGCATGATCCTAATAACATAAATATAAATATTATCTTACACTTCTCCTGCTGTCTTCTCTTTAATACTCTGTTTGTTGTTGCTATGTTTCACATTCATATCCCCTCTCCTCTCGCATTTTCCTTTGTAATGTTTCTCCTGTTGCCATCCTGTGAGAATATGCATCCTAAGTACTTGAAACCGTCCACCTGTTCTAACTTTGTTCCTTCTATTTGGCACTCAATCCGTTTATATTTCTTTCCCACTGACATTACTTTCGTTTTGGAGATGCTAATCTTCATACCATACTCCTTACATTTCTGATCTAGCTCTGAAATATTACTTTGAAAACTTTCAATCGAATCTGCCATCACAACTAAGTCATCCGCATATGCAAGACTGCATATTTTGCGTTCACATATCTTAATCTCACCCAGCCAGTCTATTGTTTTCAACATATGATCCATAAATAATATGAACAACAGTGGAGACAGGTTGCAGCCTTGTCTTACCCCTGAAACTACTCTGAACCATGAACTCAATTTACCGTCAACTCGTAACTGCTGCCTGACTATCCATGTAAAGACCTTTAATTGCTTGCAAAAGTTTGCCTCCTATTCCATAATCTCGTATAACAGACAATAACTTCCTCCTAGGAACCCGGTCATATGCCTTTTCTAGATCTATAAAGCATAGATACAATTCCCTGTTCCACTCATAACACTTCTCCATTATTTGCCGTAAGCTAAAGATCTGGTCCTGACAACATCTAAGAGACCTAAACCCACACTGATTTTCATCCAATTAGTCCTCAACTAATACTCGCACTTTCCTTTCAACAATACCTGAGAAGATTTTACCCACAACGCTGATTAAAGAGATACCTCTGTAGTTGTTACAATCTTTTCTGTTTCCATGTTTAAAGATTGGTGTGATTACTGCTTTTGTACAGTCTGATGGAACCTGTCCCGACACCCAGGCCATTTCAATTATCCTGTGTAGCCATTTAAGACCTGACATTCCACTGTATTTGATGAGTTCTGACTTAATTTCATCCACCCCAGCTGCTTTATTCCACTGCAATCTATTGATCTATTGACCATTTTCTCCACTTCCTCAAATGTGATCCTATTTCTGTCATCATTCCTATCCCATTCTACCTCAAAATCTGAAACATTACTGATTGTATTTTCACCTATATTGAGCAACTCTTCAAAATATTCCCTCCATCTGCCCAAGGCATCCACAGGATTCACCAGCAGTTTTCCTGATCTGTCCAAAATACTTGTCATTTCCTTCTTACCTCCCTTTTGAAGACTGCTAATTACACTCCAGAATGGTTTTCCAGCAGCTTGACCCATAGTCTCCAACCTGTTTCCAAAGTTTTCCCAAGATTTCTTCTTGGATGCTGCAATTATCTGTTTGGCTTTGTTTCTTTCTTCAACATAACTTTCTCTGTCTACCTGAGTTCTAGTATGTAGCGATTTTTGATACACCTTCTTTTTCCTTTTACAAGCTGCCTTGACTGTGTCATTCCACCAAGCTGTTTGCTTCTTCCTGCTTTTACACACTACTGTTCCAAGACATTCTTTAGCCATTTCTAGTACTGTGTCCCTGTACCTTGTCCATTCCTTTTCCAATGACTGTAATTGACTACATTCAACTACCTGGTACCTTTCTGAGATCGCTGTTATGTACTTGTGCCTGATTTCCTTATCCTGAAGTTTCTCCACTCTTATCCTCCTACAGTGTGGTGCAGAGCACTCCATCCCGGAGTTGAACCAGTGACCCTCAGGTGACCCTTCAAACTCACCAGTCACCTGGGTAAGTACCACAGCAACTTCATTCTAGTGATATCTGGGATTAACTAAAAATTTACTTTTCACCTTCATTTATAGTCGGACAAAATTATTACAGTTTCATTAATGAAAGAACATTCTGCACAAGATTTTCAATAATTTGTACAAGGTACCCCCAGGCCTTTTTCTAAACCTGTGCACTGTGTGACAATTACAAGCCCACACCACTCCAATCCTGCCAACAATTCCAAAGATGTGTACACACTGATAGAAATGCTTGTGAAATCTCATGCAATAATTTCAAATAATAAAAATTCTGAAGGTAGCATGTACAAAATACAGAGAGCAAAAAGGTTATTTACAACTTGCACAAAATCCAGAATGCAGTTGTAAGAGTTGAGGTGCATGGAAGGGAAGCAGTATTTGAGGAGGGAGTTAAACAAGTTTGTTGCCTATCCCTGATGTTATTGAACCCATACAATGAGCAAGTGGCAAAGGAGACAGAGAAGAAATTGGGAAAGGAGTTAAAGTTCTGTGATGGCTAAGCACTTGGAAGAGCATGTAAAGCAGAACAGATAGTGTCCTGAAAAGAGGTTATAAGACAAATATTGACAAAAGTAAAAGCAAGGGTAATGGAGTGTAGTTGAGTTAAATCAGATGATGCAGACACAATTAGAATAGGGAACCAGGCATTAAAAGTAGTAGATAAGTTTTCACATTTGGCCAGCAACAAAAACATTGGTTATAAATTGAAATGTTAGGAAAGCTTCTGTGAAGGTGTTTTTCTGTAGTGTAGCCCTGTAAGGGTGTGAAATGTGACCAGTAAACAGTTCACACAAGAAGAGAATGAAGTAAAGAAAAGTGCTGAAGATTAGATGGATAGAGTGAATCACCAATGAAGTGATGATGAGGTGGCAGTAAAAAATGTATGGCACAACTTGACTAAAAGAAGATTAGATTAGATTAGTTTTTCGTTCCATAGATCCATGATGAGGAGATCCTCTTGGATGTGGAACATGTCATTTTTTTTCTTTTTTAAAGCTGAAATAACAATATTAATAGTATGAATATTTAAAATACATCATTTGTTTCTATTAAAAAATTCGTCGATGGAGTAGAAGGAGTTGGCCACTAGTAAGTCTTTCGGGCTCTTTTCAATGTTTGCTGGCAAACTATTGAAGACGATTGTTCCTGAGTAATGACCCCTTTTTGAACTAAGGTAAGTGCTTTTAAGTCCTTGTGCAGATCATTTAAGTTCCTAGTATTGTATGTATGAACTGAACTGTTTGTTGGAAAAAGAGATATATTATTTAGGACAAATTTCATTAAGGAGTAAATATACTGAGAGGCAGTAGTTAGTATACCCAGTTCTTTGAAGAGATTTCTACAGGACGTCTGTGAATTTACTCCACAAATAATACGTATTACACGCTTTTGGACTCTGAAAACTTTTGATTGACTTGAAGAGTTAACCCAAAATATTATACCATATGACATTATGGAATGAAAGTAGGCAAAGTATGCAAGAATTCTAATTTATTTAAAAGGATGTTGTGGTTCACACACTCAAATGCCTTTGACAAATCACAGAAAATACCTGCTGCTTGTAATTTGTTATTTAATTAATTAAGTACATTTTCCGTGTAGGTGTAAATAGCCTTCTCGATATCAGAACCCTTCAGAAATTTCAAACTGTGTTCTCGATAATATGTTATTTGTGGTCAGATGGTTGAGAAGCTGCCTGCACATTACTTTTTCTAAAATTTTTGAGAATGCTGGCAAAAGTGAAATCGGTCTTTACCCCTTTCTGGAATAAAGGCTTAACATCTGCATATTTTAGCCAGTCAGGAAATGTCACAGTTATAATTGACTAGTTACACAAGTAACTTAAAATTGTACTAAACTTGCAAGAACATGCCTTAATTAACTTTGTTGATATTTCATCGTAACCACTAGAACGCTTTGTTTTGAAAGATTTTATTATGGAAGTTATTTCTTTTGGTGAAGTGAGTGACATATTCATGTACCTGAAGCTATTTGTAAAGGCTAGTTTCAGATATTCAAGGGCATTATTTACTGATCCTGACAATCCCATTCTATCAGTAACAGATATGAAGTACTTGTTAAATAGATTTGCCACACTATGCCCATCAGTTACTAATGTGTCATCTACCCTTAATGCTATTTGCTCCTGTTCCTTTCTGGTTCTACCAGTCTCCTCTTTCACTATATCCCATATTGTTTTTATTTTGTTCCCTGACATTACTATCTTCTTCTTGTAGTGCATTTGTTTAGATGTCTGAATTATTTTTTTAAATATTTTACAGTAATCCTTGTATTTAGCTAAATCATCAGAATTGGAGCTATTCTTGGTTGACAGATACATTTTCCTTTTTGTCTTGCAGGAAATCTTTATTCCTTGTGTAATACACGGTTTTATTATAGACTTCCGTTTAATTAGAGTAACTTTTAGAGGAAAACAGTTTTCAAACATGGTACTGACATTCTTCGTCAATGTGTTACATTTTTCATTCATGTCATGAGCACCATAAACATCTTTCCAGTTCATATCTTTGAGAAGTTTTCTAAAACACTCAATTTGTAGACAGGATATATTCTGAAGCATCAGGGAATCTTCTACTTGTTAATGGAAGAAAGTGTGGCCAGACAAACAAGAAGACTATAGAGCGATGGAGGCTTCAATAAAGTACAGTAGAACCCCTCTCATCCGACCTTGGATAGCCCATGACTCCAGTTAGTCCGAACATGCTCAGGCTTGCGAGCCTGTGCCGACTTGTCACTGCACTGACTGAACGCCTGTGGGGCCACTGTTGAGGTGTCTATCGCTGTGCATATTGTTATACTGTACGTTATTGTGCAGTTTTGTCCTTCATTGGGATTAAAAAACGTCGTTTTTTGCTTTACTCCGTGTTCTCTACAGTACTTATTACTGTAGATTCAGTGTGTGTATAGTTATTTGTTTTTCAGCATGCCTGGATTCAAACATAAACTCGTAACTCTTTCACTAAATGAAAAACAAGCAGTGCTATAAAGACAGGACGAAGGAGAATCGCTCCAAAAAACTGCAAAGGAACTGAATGTAGATGTTACGACAATTAAGGATTGGAGGAACAATCGGAAAGACATTGAATCCTATGCAGTTACGATTGATGGTGAAAACACTCTGAAGAATTGCAAAACATTAAAAAAGCTAAACTTGAACTGCTTGATAACGCACTGTGGATGTGGTTTTGTCAAGAAAGAAGGAAAGGAACTCCAATACCTGGGCCAATTCTCAAAGAAAAAGCGATAGTTATGCACAAAAAACTAGAAGCCGAAAGTAAATTTGCTGCCAGTGAAGGCTGGATTGATAGTTGGAAAACTCTTCATGGTGTCTGATTTGTTTCTATTTCCAGTGAAAAACTATCTGCCGACACCGCAGCTGCTAAGGAGTTTTCAATTAAGATTCAAGAAATTCTAGAATAAAATGAACTGTTACCCTGCCAAGTGTATAACATCGACGAGACAGGGCTGAATTTTAAAATGTTGCCAACAAAAACGCTCGCTGCTTCAAATGAATCCGTGGTAGGAATGAAATAGATAGAATAACAGTCATTCCTTGTAGTAATGCAGATGGCACCCACAAGCTTCCCTTGTTCGTCACTGGCAAATCTAAGAAGCGAAAGGCATTCAAAAATACAAACTTATCTTCCTTGCCGGTTTTTTACCGCAATCAAAAATCTGCTTGGATGGAATGCAACCTTTCTAAATCCTGTTTTTTTGACGAATTTGTGCCATCGGTCAAAAAAGACTTGAAGCAAAAAATCAGCCTGTTCGTGCTCTACTGCTATGGTGAAGACGAACCCCCCACCCAGATTTCACATAATGATGCAAAAAACGCTTTTGACATTGCCCTTCAATACATCGAGCAGAATCCAACTTCAACTCCAATGGACATTTTGTGGGTAAAAAAAAATGGAGGGACACTGCAGCTAAATCTAGAACAACATCTTCTAAACAAAAATGTATCACTGCTTTTTTTTCCAAGTAATTTGTTTTTGTTTTTACTGTAAAAACACTGCATACAGTATAATCATTTCTTAGTTTTACATACAGTAGTTTATTTCTTTGTAAAAAATTTCTTTTTATATACAGTGCTATAAACATTTTTAGACTACAGTATATATAGTTTACACGTTATTAAGTACAGTACTGTAATTTGTTTGTCGTTGTTCCTTTTAAAAGCATTACATTTTATAGTGTGTGTGTAGACTTTTTTGGATAATATATTGTTTACCACTGTGTAAAAAAAAAATCTTTTTATATTGCTGTAGACGTCTTTTAGTTCTTAAATCGTTTAATTTTTTGTACCAAATGTCTTTTTATATTTTTTGCAATAAATATTAGATTTTTCGGATAATCCGACCTTTCTTTCGTTCCGACCATGGTCCCGGTCCCGAAGGTGACGGATAAGAGGGGTTCTACTGTATGCAAGTTTAAATGGACACAGATTGCTACACCAACCAATGGTGAAGAAACTTGCACAGTAAGGAATAGTACTGACAGTTGCAGCAAGCCACTTTTTGGATGGAGGATGATGACAATGACAACAAATTGCGATTTTTGCCCAACAGAGCACACTATTGCTGTTGTTTCAATAATTGTGACCCCATTAACTTAAATGCTTATCTTTACTGCATATAACACACAATACATGGAATAGTAATAGTAAATCTATAAAAGCCCTTTTGTGATTTTGAGATGATCTGAAGTCAAATGAGTGAAATGCACACAATTACGTTGGAATATCTTCCTCAAATAATTAATTTAAATAATGACTTTCAGAACAGGCTAGATAGTTGACCCAACTTAGATGATGAAGCAGCAAGTATTAATTAATAGTCACAATCAGTATCTTTACAAAAATAGTGTGACTTACTCTGAAAAATTAGAAAAAGAAGTTAAAGCTGCCATTAACCTGAAGGTTAGTTTGAACACCACTGTGGTTTATTTATTATGCATGGTTCTATCAGAGATGGTCCTTCAATGTTTGAACTGATTTGCCCAGTCTGTTACAGTGGGAACTATGGCTTAACATGGATTCTGAACCACAATGCACCTCAGAATTTGACATAAATCAGCTTATGTAGAGTTACTAAAACAGGAAGGGGTGGCAAAATTGTCAGATGAAAAAGATGGGGAATTGGAAAGATACAAGTTTTCTGGTGAGCTAATTCCAAAAAGAAGTACAAAAGTTTAGTAAGCATTCACAACCAACCTCCACCCAATGTAGTAAGGACGGGTAGACAGTGTGAAATAGATTACAAGAATTAAAAGCTCATCTTAAGGAAATGAAAGATAGAGGATGATAACCAGTAAAAGAACAGAACAACTCCAATTTCAATTAATGGGACAATTCTGATATAAGAAGAGAAAAGAAATTATAAATTGCTTCCAGAGTTTTACTCATCATGGCAATCTTCAGCCAGTAACATTTTGTAAACCACTTCAAGACCAGTTACTGTGTTCACAGTGCAATAAATAACCTATAAGATTCATAGTGAAAGACTGAAGGTAGGTCAGGCTTTGATGTACCACAGATGATGATGATCATGATGATGATGATTGGTTTGTGGGGCACTCAGTTGTGCAGTCATCAGTGCCTGTACAAAGTCCCAATTTTTACGCAGTCCAATGTTTTACATAGTCCAATGTTTTTCACAGTCCAGTGTTTTTCACAATCCAATTGAGCCAAAGTCGCGAATGATGATGATGATGATGAAATGATGAGGACAACACAAACACCCAGTCCTCGGGTGGAGAAAATCCCGAACTTGGCTGGGAATTGCACCCGTGACCCGTGACCCGTGACCCAGAGGCAGCAATGCTGGGCCGAACAGTGTTTAGGTAACAGCTGGTATATGACATATGTTTTTTCACATGTGGTTCTCCCTTTGTTAGTATATGTTTTGCCTATTAAATGGCTGGAATAGGTGGTGGTAGGGGGGTGCATAAAGCAACTCTTTCAGCGGAGACAGTCACATGGGTAGGAGCCATAGAGTAGGGAGGAGATGGGTGCAGAATGAGTATAGGGCCAGGAAAGAATATTTACTGAAGAGATTGGGAGGGCGACAAAAAGCTATTCTAGGTGTGATGGGCAAAATCTCACAAAGAATGATTTTAGGAAGTCACAGCCTTGTCAAAGTAGTCGATTAATACATTCCAAACCAGGAAAATACTGTGCTCCAAAGTTGTTTTTTGCAGGGATCAGTAGTACCAGGATTGGGTGTGATGACCCAGGAAATCTGCTTTTGAACTATGCTGGTAGGGTAATTGTGCCCAGTGAAGGCGAGGATCAGAATGTCGATGTATTGCTAAAATTTTAAGAAGTCAACCTTACCATGAGTCCATGTAGTCACTCAGTCACCTAGAATAGCTTTTCATCACCCTCCCAATCTCTGCAACATTCATGTCACACCCTCTGCTTCTTCTGCACCTTTCTCCCTACCCAATGGCTCCTACCCCTTGACTGTACCCACTGCAAGAATTGTCCTATATACCTTCCTACCACCACCTATACCAGCCATGTAACAGACAAAATATACTATTATAGGCAGAGCCACCTGTCAAACAGCACATGACATATACCAGCTGTTACATAAACACTGTTCTATCTTTTACACAGGCATGACTACCACATTGGTATCCAAGAGATCACACCTCATAGTATATTACAGAAAAGTCACCTCATGAGTTAAGGGTTAAGTAAACTTCAAACCTTTTTTATGCGAGTTATTTAGCATTTCACACACTCAATATTTTTTATGAATTTACAGATGCTGCTTCCAAGCCTGAATTATGTGGCCTTAGCGTGGTAGGTATTTGGTTGAATTTTCTTCAGTGCTGTTTCTGTCAGATGAACCATTATCTAATAAAGCAGAGTGAAGGTGACAAATCTCAAGATGTTTACTGAGGTATGTGGACTGAGCTGTTAAAGGTTCGAAGAACGAACTCATCCCACTGCATGTGGTAGGGTTCAAGTGACTGTCAACTTTAAAAGCAGAAGTGTAAAACCTGAAAACGAAAGATCTGCAAGTTTACAGGTAAACTTTCAAACTAGAATGGTGGAAGAAGGACTTTAAACCCGTCCAGATATGGCGTGCGGAGAACAATATAAGTGGTGCATCAAACAAAAGCTGGCTCGGTAGGGAAGTAAGGGAACTACAGAGAGAGTGATGACAGCAGGTCGCAGCAGTGTGCCACAGCAGACTGGGAGCAGGTATAATTAGTCACCCCAGACAGAGTGGGCTGCCAGAAACTATACTGGAGCTGGCAGAGCTTGGAGAATGGACTCACACTGACATCATGCTGACAGCAAGGAGGAAGGGCTAAGTAGTGTGTGTGCGTAGAAAAAAATCTTTTGAACATGGAGAAATACAATAATTCTGTAATGCCTGAATAGGGCACAGGGTTTTACTTGGAAGATACTATACTTAGGCATCATTTTTCATTCTCAAGAGAAAAAAGGAGCCAGAATCTGAAATTAATGTCAAGTTTCCTCTATGTCTTGTTAGAGAGATGAAAACTAAACCACGATTTGAAGGTCAGGTTAGTTTCACACCAGTTACTGTTTGAGATATAAATAAAGGACAGATGTTTGAACCTGCTGTAAAGCATACACTATTACTGAGAAAGAAATGAAGGAAGAGCCTCATGAGCAGAAAGAGAGTATTTCAATAACATTACAAACTTTGATAAGACCATTGGGAGACATTAATACTGATATTAATAGTTAAATGAATTGATTGAGTTCTGACATTAATAGTAAAATTAATGAAGGACTAAGAGAAATAAAAACATTTGATCATCTGTAAATATTGAAATAAATCAACAACAAAAATTGAAAATTAGTGATGGACCAGGAATCGAACTCAGAGCTCTGCTTCTCTGGAACGGTGCTCTTAACTGCTTCAGCTATCCAGACACGCATACTGTCCAAACCAAATTCTCAACATGTCATGCATGAATAGCGGCCCTATCCATTAGCCCGACTGCTCATAGCATTCGCTATGTCCCTCATGGATTTGGAATATACTGAAGATCCACAAAGAAATTAAAAAGAGTCGTCCTCCCTTGCTGATATACATGTTCGAGTCCTGGCACAACACAAATTTTCAACCTTCAACGTTGATCTATTTCAAAGCCTGTATACAGCCGAATGTCCTGATTTCTCTTAATCATGTAAGTTATATGGCCACTGTACCACCAGTTGTGTCTGTTCTGTCAGACATGTCTGGCAGAACAGATATCACACACATATAAAATGAATGAAGTTGAATGTAATATCAAGGACTGGGTTCAGATATTAACAGTAACCTGAATGGATTAGTCTCTAAATTTACCAAGTATTTATTAACAAGATAACAAAAGATAGATTGCCACTTACCATGCAAAAGACATGTTAAGTTGCAGACAGGCTCACTTAATACAGTTCTGGCATAACCACAAGTGCCAGAACGAAGATACAGAATGCAAGACCAGAGAAGGTGCTAAAACAACTTCAGCCAATGGTGTGCGAAATACGACCGCACCACGACAGGAGTGCCCTCAAATCAAGGTGAATATAAGTGCCGCTCCTGCCAGCCTTGGTCACACAGATCGGACTCACTATTGCAGACATCAGTTATCAGTGATGTGTGTAAAACTTGAAGGAACATTGCGTAGCCAAGAATATTACTGTTTCCATGTTGCCGTTTGTTTGTGACTACTCCTTGTAAATCTCCATGTTAAGTACTGTTAAATAGAAATAAAACTACTAATGTTGTATGCTTGAATTGTTGTATAGCATTCCAAGATCACAGTATCCCTTAGGCACCCTATACAAGATGAGTGGGCAAGACCCAACACCTGGCGATGAAGATGGGATTCGAAACCACGTGTACATAGCACACTGTCTTACAGGACAAAGTTGCGACTGTACTTAACAAATTACAAGGTAACAGAGTTATTGCACCCATATCAGCTAGTCAAGGGTCAAGTTCGCTCAATTTGCTCCCCAAACCCCCATGTCGCATTCACCTCTGTGTTTACTTTAAGTTTATAGTCCACCCACAAACTTTGATACTTATCCATAGCCATGCCCAGAGGACCTCATGGACAAATTAGGCAGTGGACATAATTTTTCTAAAACTGATTTGCGTGATGCACATCTTAAAATATTGCTCGATGAAGAATCTCAAAACGTGTGTAATAAACACACATTTGGGCTTGCTTAAATATTTGTGTTTGCCTTTTGGCAGTGCTTTCACACATGCTATTTTCCAATGGTATTTGGAACAGCTAATTACACAAGTGGCAAACTCTTCAAATTATTTGGACGATACTGTAGTAGTATGTAGTACACCTGAAGAACATATTGCAAATTTATGTGCTTTGTTTTGTGTGTTATCTAAGGCAGGACGTAAGTGTAGACTGGACAAGTGCAATGTCTTTAAACCTGAGTTGCAGTATCTTGGTCATGCCATAAACAGTCAAGGGGTACATCCTCATCAGTTGCATTTGTTAGCCATAAGCGACTTGCCAGTTCCTCGCAATATTAGAGAATTCCTCACAATATTAGAGAATTGCATTAAGTCTTAGGGAAAATGAACTATTATATTTGGTTCATACCGAATGTTGCACAAATCGCAACTCCATTGCATCATTTGCATCACAAGAATGTCCCCTTTGTTTGGACAGATGAGTGCTAAGCAGCCTTTCGAAACTTAAAAATGCATTGCTCAGTGATCGATGCTTAGTTCACTTCGATCCTGACAAACCAGTTGTATTGCAAGTTGACACTTCCTCTTATGGAATTGGTTCAGTGCTTTCGCACAGAATTGATGATAAAGGCTGGCCTCTTGCTTTAGTATCTAAAGTGTTGTCCAAAGCTCTGAGTTGTTGTTGTTGTGGTCTTCAGTCCTGAGACTGGTTTGATGCAGCTCACCATTCTACTCTATCCTGTGCAAGCTTCTTCATCTCCCAGAACCTACTGCAACCCACATCCTTCTGAATCTGCTTAGTGTAGTCATCTCTTGGTGCCCCTCTACGATTTTTACCCTCTACGCTGCCCTCCAATACTAAATTGGTGATCCCTTGATGCCTCAGAACATGTCCTACCAACCAATCCCTTCTTCCGGTCAATTTGTGCCACAAACTTCTCTTCTCCCCAATCCTATTCAATACTTCCTCATTAGTTATGTGATCTACCCATCTAATCTTAGCATTCTTCTGTAGCACCACATTTCAAAAGCTTCTATTCTCTTCTTGTCCAAACTATTTATTGTCCATGTTTCACTTCCATACGTGGCTACACTCCATACAAATACTTTCAGAAATGACTTCCTGACACTTAAATCTATACTCAATGTTAACAAATTTCTCTTCTTCAGAAACGCTTTCCTTGCCATTGCCAGTCTACATTTTATATACTCTCTACTTCGACCATCATCAGTTATTTTACTCCCCAAATAGCAAAACTCCTTTACTACTTTAAGTGTCTCATTTCCTAATCTAATTCCCTCAGCATCACCTGACTTAATTCGACTACATTCCATTATCCTTGTTTTGCTTTTGTTGATGTTCATCTTATATCCTCCTTTCAAGACACTGTCCATTCCGTTCAACTGCTCTTCCAAGTCCTTTGCTGTCTCTGACACAATTACAATGTCATCGGTAAACCTCAAAGTTTTTATTTCTTCTCCATGGATTTTAATACCTACCCCAAATTTTTCTTTTGTTTCCTTTACTGCTTGCTCAATGTACAGATTGAATAACATCGGGGAGATACTACAACCCTGTCTTACTCCCTTCCCAACCACTGCTTCCCTTTCGTGTCCCTCGTCTCTTATAACTGCCATATGGTTTCTGTACAAATTGTAAATAGCCTTTCGCTCCCTGTATTTTACCCCTTTAGAATTTGAAAGAGAGTATTCCAGTCAACATTGTCAAAAGCTTTCTCTAAGTCTACAAATGCTAGAAACATTGGTTTGCCTTTCCTTAATCTAGCTTCTAAGATAAGTCGTAGGGTCAGTATTGCCTCACGTGTTCCAACATTTCTACGGAATCCAAACTGATCTTCCCCGAGGTCGGCTTCTACTAGTTTTTCCATTCGTCTGTAAGGAATTCGTGTTAGTATTTTGCAGCTGTGACTTATTAAACTGATAGTTCGGTAATTTTCACATCTGTCAACACCTGCTTTCTTTGGGATTGGAATTATTATATTCTTCTTGAAGTCTGAGGGTATTTCGCCTGTCTCATACATCTTGCCCACCAGATGGTATAGTTTTGTCAGGACTGGCTCTCCCAAGGCCGTCAGTAGTTCCAATGGAATATCGTCTACTCCGGGGGCCTTGTTTCGACTCAGGTCCTTCAGTGCTCTGTCAAACTCTGCATGCAGTATCGTATCTCCCATTTTGTCTTCATCTACATCCTCTTCCCTTTCCATAACATTGTCCTCAAGTACATCGCCCTTGTATAGACCCTCTATATCCTCCTTCCACCTTTCTGCTTTCCCTTCTTTGCTTAGAACTGGGTTTCCATCTGAGCTCTTGATGTTCATACAAGTGGTTCTCTTATCTCCAAAGGTCTCTTTAATTTTCCTGTAGGCAGTATCTATCTTACCCCTAGTGAGATAAGCCTCTACATCCTTACATTTGTCCTCTAGCCATCCCTGCTTAGCCATTTTGCACTTCCTGTTGATCTCATTTTTGAGGAGTTTGTATTCCTTTTTGCCTGCTTCATTTACTGCATTTTTATATTTTCTCCTTTCATCGATTAAATTCAATATTTCTCCAGTTACCCAATGATTTCTACTAGCCCTCATCTTTTTACGTACTTGATCCTCTGCTGCCTTCGCTACTTCATCCTTAAAAGCTATCCATTCTTCTTCTACTGTATTTCTTTCTCCCATTCCTGTCAATTGCTCCCTTATGCTCTCCCTGAAACTCTGTACAACCTCTGGTTCTTTTAATTTATCCATGTCCCATCTCCTTAAATTCCCACCTTTTTGCAGTTTCTTCAGTTTTAACCTACAGGTCATAACCAATAGATTGTGGTCAGAGTCCACATCTGCCCCTGGAAATGTCTTACAATTTAAAACCTGGTTCTTAAATCTCTGTCTGACCATTATATAATCTATCTGATACCTTTTAGTATCTCCAGGCTTCTTCCATGTATACAGCCTTCTTTTATGATTCTTGAACCAAGTGTTACCTATGATTAAGTTGTGCTCTGTGCGAAATTCTACCAGGCAGCTTCCTCTTTCATTTCTTTGCCCCAGTCCATATTCACCTACTACGTTTCCTTCTCTCCCTTTTCCTACTACCGAATTCCAGTCACCCATGACTATTAAATTTTCATCTCCCTTCACTGTCTGAATAATTTCTTTTATTTGATCATACATTTCTTCAATTTCTTCGTCATCTGCAGAGCTAGTTGGCATATAAACTTGTACTACTGTAGTAGGTGTGGGCTTCGTATATATCTTGGCCACAATAATGCGTTCACTATGCTGTTTGTAGTAGCTTACCCACATTCCTATTTTCCTATTCATTATTAAACCTACTTCTGCATTACCCCTATTTGATTTTGTGTTCATAACCCTGTAGTCACCTGACCAGAAGTCTTGTTCCTCCTGCCACCGAACTTCACTAATTCCCACTATATCTAACTTTAAGCTATCCATTTCCCTTTTTAAATGTTCTAACCTACCTGCCCGATTAAGGGATCTGACATTCCACGCTCCGATCCATAGAACACCAGTTTTCATTCTCCTGATAACGACATCCTCTTGAGTAGTCCCCACCCGGAGATCTGAATGGGGGACTATTTTACCTCCGGAATATTTTACACAAGAGGACGCCATCAACATTTAATCATACAGTAAAGCTGCATGCCCTCGGGAAAAATTACGGCCGTAGTTTCCCCTTGCTTTCAGCTGTTCGCAGTACCAGCACAGCAAGGCTGTTTTGGTTATTGTTACAAGGCCAGATCAGTCAATCATCCAGACTGTTGCTCCTGCAACTACTGAAAAGGCTGCTGCCCCTCTTCAGGAACCACACGTTTTTCTGGCCTCTCAACAGATACCTCTCCGTTGTGGTTGCACCTTCGGTACGGCTATCTGTATCGCTGAGGCGCGCGAGCCTCCCCACCAACGGCAAGGTCCATGGTTCATGGGGGGAGGCTCTGAGTAACTATTCGCAAATTGAGAAAGAGGCTTTGGCTATTGTTTATGGTGTCACCAAATTACACCACTATTTGTATGGCAGAAAATTCAACTTAGTAATGGATCACAAGCCTTTGCAACCCTTGTTCATCTGACAAAACCAGTTCCTGTACAAATGGCCCAAAAATTGCAGAGATGGGCTTTGTTGTTTTCTCAATACCAGTACAAGATTCTGTATCATCCGATAGGTGAACATAGTAATGAGGACACGCTTTCAAGTCTTCCGATTGGTTCTGATACAGACTTTGATGCTTTTGGTGCATCTTGTTATCACATGGATGCTCACAAGTCTGAATTGCTTCAGACTTTTCCACTGAACTATAAGGATATTGCAAAGGCCATGGATGCTGATCCAGATTTGAAAATTTTGCTCAACTACATTCACACATATTGGCTTCATTCTTTGCATTGCATAAGGAATTCTGTAGTGCGCTGATACTCTGCGCGTCGGGATACCCTTGCTGTACAAGGAGGAGTACTTCTTGTTCAAAATGACAGTGGACAGTCACATGTGTTGATTCCTAAAGCTTTGCAAAAATAAGTGTTGCAGTTACTTCACCAAAGACACTGGGAGATTGTTCATACAAAACAGTTAGCACCTCGACCCTGTACTTGGCAGGGTATGGATGCCCAAATAGAACAGACAATGTCACAGTGTTACACATGTGTGGAAAATCAGTCCGCTCTGCCACAAAAATTCTCTGCTTGCCCTCAGTCGCAATTGTCATGGCAACGTGTGCACATAGATTTCGCGGCACTTTTTTGAAATACTTGCTGTCTGATTGTGGCTGACTCATACAGCAAGTTTCCTTCTGCTATGCCAATGCACTCGGCAATGTCGTGTAGCACAATTCAGGTGTTGTCATCAATTTTTTGCCTCGAAGGTTTACCTGAAGTAATAGTGTCAGGTAATAGACCTCAGTTCATGTCAAATGAATTAGAAACATTCTGTGAATGCAATAGCATGCAGCACCTAACTAGTGCACTGTTCCATCCACAATCAAACGGTGAAGCGGAACATTTTGTCAGGACCGTCAACAAGCAGGTGGCCAAACTTAGCTCCGCAAACACCAAGGATCAAGCATTGCAACTGTTACTTGCCTCGTATCATTCGCACACAAGAGATCGACCATCACCAGTGGAATTGCTTCACGGCCGCCACCATCGCACACTGCTCCACCCTCCTTATCATCCGGCACCAAAAGAAAGGCCACAAGTAACACTTTGCACCACATGATATTGTCTTTTACAGGGTTCTTAGTGGCAGCAGATGGTGGGGGTGATGTGAGATCGTCCATCAACTTGGCATGTATCTTCTTTCAGGTCCTGAAGGCTTGCAGCGCCGCCATCAAAATCAACTTCACCTCTGTCATGTACCTGATGACCTCTGTGTGTCTCTTCCCTCAGATTCACGGATTCAGAGGACAACACGGCCACAGTAGCCGCCAGTGGGTGTCTTCAAGTTAAGTATTATTAATTTGATTTATAGAAATAAAACTACTACTGTTATTTGCTTGAATGGTTGTATAGCA
Source organism: Schistocerca gregaria (assembly GCF_023897955.1). Classification (NCBI taxonomy): domain Eukaryota; kingdom Metazoa; phylum Arthropoda; class Insecta; order Orthoptera; family Acrididae; genus Schistocerca; species Schistocerca gregaria. The sequence goes on from NC_064924.1 coordinate 36,592,855, forward strand.
TTCCGAGAACACAGCATCCCTTAGGCACCCTACAAGAGATGAGTAGGCAAGACCCAACAACTGGCAACGAGGATTTTAAAAGTCATCTTATTTTATGAATAGCCCTCATACATAATGCCACCATATGTGAAAAATCCAGGTTACTATTAATATCGTCTGCAAAAACTTCTCGTCTACTATAACGACAGTCTCATTATTTCCAGAATCTACCTCTCCTTTTTATCTTTGCAAAAAATCTACTCCAACAAACATTACCACACTCAAGCTGTAGATGCTAAGAAAATTCTGGTACAGTTGTACATCTCGGAATTTTTCAGGTAACATTATTTCATGGATTACTGTTTTTTTTTAATTTTTATCTGTAGCTACAACAATGTTTATCCTGGAAACTGGCATAATAACCACCACTTTCTGATTAGAGGGAGTGTCCACAAATTTCTTTGACAGCACATATACATCCAAACCACTATCAAGTAAACATTTTCATCAAAAATATCAATCTGTGGTAACAGATGTCCTGATGTTTCTACAATAATTTCAGGATCTGGTTAATCTAATAAATCTTGCACCACTTCACATCTATTGAATCCTACACCTTCTGTAATAACAACACACATACAGATTGAGATCATCTTCCTTCTCAGTTGCAGCAGCTTCAGTTAATCTGTCAGTCACTGACAAGTCAAAACATTTCTCTAAAAATTCTCCATCTCTAATACTGTCAGATACTGTAACATTATTATAGTATTGCAGCTTATCGATACTGCCAGAGCTGGTGCCTCAAAGATCCCTTTCAACATCGCCATCAATGAAGAACCTCTAGGCCACCAACCAGTGAACACCACCAAGAGAGTGTAACAAGTGGTCGTCATCTGAGATCAGGCTTCCACTAGAGATTACTTCTGTGTCACTAGTTGGTGCCAAACATTACAAGGAGTTGTTGACAGTTAGCTCTATCAGTGAACATTTACTGTAGTTTGATGCATGACCATGTCAGGCCATTGCTTATAGATAGATGTATCTGCCTCAAGTTGTCAACAGTGTAGCATTTTTTCATGCACAAGTTGAGTAAAGTATGTTTATTTAAAGTCTTCTTGCGTCAACAAGTCTTTTGTTTGCCTGTCCAGATTCCTTTGGCAACAATCCTATTGGCTACCTTCGACCCATTTATCATTAGCAGTGAGGACGTAACATTTGGACCCTTGGAACATAACACATACTATCTCGCATCATGACAGTCCTCTTCTGTGTTGTGAGAATTTTCACGATAACTGCCTGCTTCCTCTTTTAATGTTACTTCAGTCTATCAGATGAAATTTCTTCTCCCCTACAAAATTCTTCTTCTATATCTGTCACTATTTCATCACTATCAGACAACATTTTTTCTATTATCTGATGCTTCTTCTGCTGGTATATCTTCTTCATCAGCTATAGTTTCTCCCCATTCACTCCACCATTCACTACAGGATCCTCATTTGTATAACAGTGACCACCAATTCCGGCAGCTCAGGCATGCGATCATGTGTGGCTGCTTTGGTTGTATGAATGGTGTGTGCTTCTGTTTTGCTGAAGAAGGCTGTAGCTGAAAGATTTATGTAAGTGTCTTTCAGTAGTGCCTGTCTGCCACAAAATGTGTCTTCTTAACAATAAGTAGCAATCTATCTTTTCCTATGTTATGATATTCCTACCTGGAGTTTTCATTATTCAAGTATTTATCAAGCAGTTAGCAGTATTTAATGCGAAACTGAAAGATTTTAAAGAGGAAATTCATGGGAAAATGGATCTTAAAATTTCAGGTTTAAGTGATTCTATGAAAAATGAAATGTCACAACTTAATGATAGTTTGAAAGGACAAATTTTTCAAGTAAAAACTGACTGTAATAGTGTTCTTGTAACAGTGAAGGTAGTGAACAGTTCGGGGAACAGTTAAGAGGACACTTGAATAAAGTACAGGTATAAGCAAATAATGTTGAAAAAGAATATAATTATGACCATACAACTTTGGCAAATAAAATTAAAAAAGAAAAAGATAAGTGTGAACAGTTTTTTATGCAACTGAGCGCTTGATTTACCAGCTTGGAAAGTAACGTAACACAATTTACTACTGCTGTAAGTAATAACTTGCATGAGCATGACTGTAGACTAAAAAGAGTAGAACAGAATGTCGCTAACAGTAATGGTGCTGCAGCATCATCTGAAATTGCAGGTTATCAACAGACAGTTTATGAGATTCGACCCTAATAAAAGTGTGCACTCCAAGGAATTCTGGAGTGATTTTGATGATGCACTGCCTAGGTCATGGAATGATAAGCAGGAAACTGGTTTTGTAGTGTCAAATTTCATGGGAGAAGGTCTTGTAGGGGAAAAATTATCTGCAGATAAATATGACAGGACAGAAAGTTTTGATCAGAGTTTCTTTGGGAAGAACTGGAGTATTTTGGTCAGGTTAAAAGTTTAAATGGCTCTGAGAACTATGGGACTTAACATCTGAGGTCATCAGTCCCCTACAACTTAGAACTACTTAAACCTAACTAACCTAAGGACATCACACACATCCATGCCTGAGGCAGGATTTGAACCTGCGACAGTAGCAGTTGCGCGGTTCCGTACTGAAGCACCTAGAACTGCGCGGCCATACGGCCGACGTTAAAAGGTTAACCCAATGAAAGATGATATTAAGAGGTTTGTGCAAAAGGGGGTAACAACTGTGTCTAATAGAGTGGATTAGTATGAGTATAAAAAATAAGGTGCCTTTAACTTGTGAAATAAAGGAATATCTGCACCCAGAGATGATATCACTAGGTTAATTTTTTTTATTTAGAGAAAACAGAACATCTCACGGAGGAGGAAGAGAATGCAAATAGAGATTATAGTCCCTCCCTTCGGACTAAATAAGATAAGTGTTGAAGCACATGTAAACAGAATAGGTGTATGAAGATCAAGTAATTATAGATGAAGGTACAGAGGATGAGACAGTTCTACTGATAGTAGATATTGTAATAGGGAAACAAATAACAATTACTCACATCAGCAATAGGCTGAGTGGGTGGAGCAACATCCCAGATAACAAGTAAAATGTAATGCCAGGGTGGATGACTGAATAGGAGATGAAGAAAACAAGTAGCAATTAGTAAGAGAGCTAAGCAGCCAAAAAGTAGGTTACAAGTGCAAGCAAAACACCTATTAATGCAACAACCAACTACATGCTATAGTACTGCTATAGTAAAACCCAGTACATGGGAAGAAAAGGAGGATGGACCTAAGCGTGGTAGATTTTTGTGAAAGAAAATGTGATCTATTAACCAGGCCGGCAAGAAAGAGAGGTTACATAATGAATTTTTAAAGCAGGATCATAATGTAAATGAGAACTGCAATACTAATGAGGACCCTGTAGAGAATGGTGGAGTGAACACTGCAAATGAGGAAAATGTAGCAGAACTGTACATCATCAATAGATGTGAAGTGGTGCAAGATTTATTAGATTAACCAGATCCTGAAATTATTGTAGAAACATCAGGATACCTGTTACCACAGATTTATATTTTTGATGAAAATGTTTACTTGATAGTGGTTTGGACGTATTTGTGGGGCAAAGAAGTTTGTGGACACTCTCTCTAATCGGAAAGAGGTGGTTATTATGCCAGTTTCCAGGATAAAAATTGTTGTAGCTACAGATAAAAATAAAAAATCGGTAACCCATGAAATAATGTCACCTGAAAAATTCCGAGATGTACAACTGTACCAGAATTTTCTTTGCATCTACAGCTTGAGTGTGGTAACGTTTGTTGGAGCAGATTCTTTGCAAAGATAAAATGGAAAGGTACATTCTGGAAATAATGAGCTGTCATTATAGTAGGTGAGAAGTTTTTGCAGACAATATTATATCTACGTGGGCTATTCAAAAAATAAGATGACTTTTCAAATTTTATGGGCAGCATACATTCGATTATCGATCTCTCTCTCTGTTATGTTGGTACACATTCCCCGAACATATGTTCACAGTTTCAAGTGTACAGCATACTTCATTTGTTTTTGGCAGATAGAAAGGTTAGACATGTCTTAGTATGCTCGGCAATTTTCTATTATTGTAAAAAATGGAACAAAGGATTTGCATCAAATTTTGTGTGTAACATGAAAACAATTGCTGAAACACTTGAAATTTTGACAGTGGTATACTGTGAGTCTGCTAAAAAAAAAAGTTTACAAGTGACCGAGAAGATGCCAATGACGAACCTCGCCCTGGACGCTCTAGCACATCAATAACAGATGATGGCATTGAATTTGTGAAGAAAATTGTTTTTGAAAATCGTCAGATTACCATAAGAGAAGTTGGTGTGGACATTGGCATATTGGTTGGCTGATGTCATGCAATTTTTTTCAGATGTTTTGGACATGAGACATGTGTCAGCAAAGTTTGTTCCAAAACTTCTCAATTCTAATCAGAAGAACTGTCACATGAGCAATGCTAAGGAGATCTTGAATGACGTAAATGATGATCCTGATTTGCTCAAAAGGGTCATAACAGGTGACAAAACATGGGTTTATAGTCATGACATCCACACCAAAGCCCAATCGTCCCAACGGAAGCATCCCGGAGGGACCCAAAAAAACGCCAAATTTGATCAAATGTCAAAGTTTTGCTCACTTCTTTTTTTTAATTTTTATTTTTGCCATGGCGTAGTGCATCCTGAATTTTTGCCTAATGTCATGTGGTCAATAAGGAGCATTACCTTGACATTACGTGCCATTTGTGAGAAGCTATACGCAAAAAAGTCTGAAACTGAAGAAAAGCAGTTCATGTCTTTTTGCATCACAACACTGCACCTGCTCATTCACTGTTGCTTGAGAGAGATTTTTTGGCTAAAAACAAAATGATAATCATGCCTCAGCCACCATATTCACCGGAATTGGTCCCCTGTGACTTTTCCTGTTTCCAAAACTGAAGAGACCTATGAAAGGACTGAGGAAATAAAAACTGCAGTGCTGGAAGTACTCAAGGCAGTACCAAAAAATGCTTATGGGGAGTGCTTCGAGGATTGGAAGTAGTGCTTGCACAAGTGTATTGTATCTGTGGGCGATTACTTTGAAGGGGACAACATGAATATTGATAAATAAATAAATATTTGTTCATAAAAATATAAAATCACCTTACTCTTTGAACACACCTCATAGAGTGAAGTACTTGCTGAAAAAAGTGGTACAAATATTCTCAGATGTTAATAAGCTTCCAAAGTGGTGCAAAGACTGGCAACTTGCCTTGAATGTAAATTTTCTTGTGAACAAAGTAATATCCTAAGACAACAGTATCAATAAGTCACAGCTGGAATTGATAACTCATACAACTGCCTCGTATGACAATTTTTTGAGGTACTGAATGAAACTGGTGAAAAAAGAAATGTATAGAACAACTTGACTAAAAAATGGGACTCATTGATAGGACACATCCTGAGCCATTGTCAGTTTGGTAATGGAAGGAAGGAAGGACGGAATAAAGCGTGTGTGTGTGTGGGGGGGGGGGGGGTTGCTCCTACATGCAGCAATTTACCATCTCTCAGCCCTATCCTGCTACCCCTCCACCCCCTTACACCAGCCTTCGCCTGATCACCACCACCCACACTGTTTCTCACATCAAATGCTGTTGCTCCCAGTCTGGCATCAGCAGACACAGATAGTGGTCATGGGTGTGTGTGTGTGTGTGTGTGTGTGTGTGTGTGTGTGTGTGTGTGTGTGTGTAGCTTACTTGTTTGATATTGTTTTTGTTGTGCCCATTTGCGACTCTACATCTCCGCTATACAATGGGTAACAGTCAGCCCTTTTCATAATATTGTTGAGGAAACAATTTAGTCACAGAAAGAGTGAACAACTTAGCACATTCAGGAAAGATAACAACAATGACAATTTAGACAGCAAAAGAAATAAACAGAAGGATAAAAATGGCTTTCAGTGCTTTTAGTAAACTAAACAAGGCTATCAAAACAAAGTTCCTGATGTATCTGAAAAACAAAGTTTCCAACTGTATCACCAGTTTTGACTTTGGACTCTAAATGCAAAACCAATAAGAAAACTAAGGGTTGTCCAGTAATCAATGGAAAGACCCATTCAGGAAGTTGTTGGAAGATACTGGAAGAACAGAAAACTGAAAAAGGAAACAGAGCAGAATGGAAGATATAATTAAAAACACTGGAAACTGAAAGGAGATGTGTGGGACAGGAAGTGAGGTAGAATGAAACTAAATGGAGGAAGGAAGAAGTACAGTGGATGTCAAATGGCTGATGCTAATGATGATGTTGAAATGTGTTACATGAATAAGCAATTTTTACAACCCACCAGTTTTCCCAGTATAAAATCACCATCTTACATATGTCAATACTGCCATTTCTGGGGTGGTACTGTATAATATATGTTAGTAACAATAGACAGAGAGGCGGGCATGATGAACAGCGCTAGCTTCTATAAATTAGTCAGTAAGTATACACCAAATCTTCTCCAGCATCTTTGCCAGTTGTTGTAATTTCAGCAGTTAGAAAAGAACTAAAAGAGGAAAATGAGAGCTTAATATTCCGTGAGGCAATACTGACCTTACGACTTATCTTAGAAGAAAGATTAAGGAAAGGCAAACCTATGTTTCTAGCATTTGTAGACTTAGAGAAAGCTTTTGACAATGTTGACTAGAATACTCTCTTTCAAATTCTAAAGGTGGCAGGGGTAAAATACAGGGGGCGAAGGGCTATTTACAATTTGTACAGAAACCAGATGGCAGTTATAAGAGTCGAGGGACATGAAGGGGAAGCAGTGGTTGGGAAGGGAGTAAGACAGGGTTGTAGCCTCTCCTCGATGTTATTCAATCTGTATATTGAGCAAGCAGTAAAGGAAACAAAAGAAAAATTCAGAGTAGGTATTAAAATCCATGGAGAAGAAATAAAAACTTCGAGGGTCGCCGATGACATTGTAATTCTGTCAGAGACAGCAAAGGACTTGGAAGAGCAGCTGAATGGAATGGACAGTGTCTTGAAAGGAGGATATAAGATGAACATCAACAAAAGCAAAACGAGAATAATGGAATGTAGTCGAATTAAGTCGGGTGATGCTGAGGGAATTAGATCAGGAAATTAGACACTTAAAGTAGTAAAGGAGTTTTGCTATTTGGGGAGCAAAATAACTGATGATGGTCGAAGTAGAAAGGATATAAAATGTAGACTGGCAATGGCAAGGAAAGCGTTTCTGAAGAAGAGAAATTTGTTAACATTGAGTATAGATTTAAGTGTCAGGAAGTCATTTCTGAAAGTATTTGTATGAAGTGTAGCCATGTATGGAAGTGAAACATGGACAATAAATAGTTTGGACAAGAAAAGAATAGAAGCTTTTGAAATGTGGTGCTACAGAAGAATGCTGAAGATTAGATGGGTAGATCACATAACTAATGAGGAAGTATTGAACAGGATTGGAGAGAAGAGAAGTTTGTGGCACAGATTGACAAGAAGAAGGGATCGGTTGGTAGGACATGTTCTGAGGCATCAAGGGATCACCAATTTAACATTGGAGGGCAGCGTGGAGAGTAAAGATCGTAGAGGGAGACCAAGAGATGAATACACTAAGCAGATTCAGAAGGATGTAGGTTGCAGTAGGTACTGGGAGATGATGAAGCTTGCACAGGATAGAGTGGCATGGAGAGCTGCATCAAACCAGTCTCAGGACTGAAGACCACAACAACAATATTCCATCAATGACATGGTCATTAGAGACAGAGCAGAAGCTCAGATTATGAAATGAAAGAGAAGAAAACCAATCACACCCATTTCGAAGGAACCATCCAGGCTTTCTCCCAGAGTAGTTTCGAGAAATCACGGAAAACCTAAATCTTGAGAGCCAGACTGTGATGTGAACTGTCATTCTCCCGAATGCAATTCCAGTGTGCTAACCATTGCTCCACCTCACTTGGTACAAAAGAACTAGGCACTGGATTTATCAAAAATTTTCCGTATCGTCAATTAATATGGCAACGCAAATAGAACTACACTGACTCTACAATTGTAGGACAAGTATTTACAGGTTATACCTATACCTTCCATCAACTATGGACCTTTCACAATTTGGAGCAGTGTGTGTGCCTCAACAATACACATATCCGTACTGTAGGTGCACCCACAATGGAGGGGTAGTTGTTGGGAGGCCTGACAAATATGTGATTCCTGAAGAGAGGAAGCAGCCTTTTCAGTAGTTGCAGGAACAACAGTCTGGATTTTTGATCTGGCCCTGTAACATCAACCAACATGTCTTTCATGTGCTGGTATCACAAAGGGCTGAAAGAAAGGGGAAATTATGACTCTTACTTTTCTGAGGGCATGCAGCTCCACTATATGGTTAAATTATCATTGCATCCTCTGGAATAAAATATTCTAGAGGTAAAGAAGTCCCGCAATCAGATCTCCAGATGGGAACTACTCAGGAGGTTGTAATCATCAGGAAAGCAAAATTGGGATCCTATGAGTCAGAGTACAGAATAATAGATCCCTTAATTGGTTATGTAGGGTATTGAATTAAAATGGGAAACTGATTGGTCAAAGAGGGTATTAGTGGTGTGCAGTGGCATGATGAACAGAACTTCTGGTTGTAACACCTTAGATCTAATGCTGTACTGACTTATTTTGATGTTTAATGTCAAGACGTTGAGTTTCCGTAAATGTTTTGACTGCATTGATAGCACAAGAATGTTCGCTTTTTTCCTTTGTAAAAACTCTGATGTCATGGTTTGATTCTATGCAATGTAGTGTATCTATCATTTAAATTCTTTGTCTCATTTGGAGGGAACAAACCTTAATGTATATAATTGTAGTTTTGTTTAAATAATTTTCTTGTATAAATGTCAATATGTGCAAAGGTTCTGTTTTATTTCGTGTGTTTGGTTGCTGTTATGTAAACTGCTGACCTTCACTTATGGTTCTTAGTTATTTTGTATGTGAAAGGTGTTGTGGTTTCCCTCAGGGATGGAAGCATGTAGTGTGTGCAAAATGTGGTGGGCATGGACAGAAAGGTGGAACCAAGAGTCAGTCGGGGACGAGCTACCAAACTATCAACTGCTCATGTAAAAGTTGTGTATTGAGCTGGTTCTGAGACAGGCTTTTCCTGACACCTTCCAATGCCTCGAATGGATGGATAAAGAGCTGTAACTATTCTGGAATTGGTATCTATTATCGCCACCAAGAAATGACAGAGTCCAGCAATTCTACCTGCAAATCGAACTACCAATATGCACTCGCCACCACATTGCGCAATCGCTGTAATGTACAGTGAAGGATCAGCTCACTGGATGTTTTAGTGTGCTCAAATATAAGATAACTTATAACTGAATTTATGTACCTACCTTGATTTTTTCCTTATCACATCACCTCTCAGGTTGCTCTCCATTTGAACTATGATTAGCAAGTGTCCTTGCTGTAGAAAAAATGAAAGCCTCAAAGCCAAACAGCTAATTAAATAATGTTGTTTGATATTTGGTAAGAAGGGAGTATTCAGATTTACTGTGGATTTAGAGAAATTGTGGGAGGTAGTAAATGTAGTTTTTTGAAAGCCTCCCAGTGATTGAAACAGTCAAATTTAAAGTTTTGTGGACTTTCAAAGTTACCTATTTAATCATTGACTTGAAAGTAGAAGACTGTGGTAATAAAGACAATTTGCTGTTACTTTTAAAAATTAAAAGTTCTTAAAACTGAGGCTTATAAATTTTTGCTTAGTTAATGATCATAGTGCTGCCTGTAGTAAATTTTAAAAGGTGAGTCAGTTTCTTGCAAAATTTGTCAACTTTGTGTCTCACTGCAGTAAAAGCCGTGAACTTCATTTGTGGAAAGTTATATACTCGGGTTTGCTAAATGTTTGTCTCTCTTCTGTATTGGAAGTGCACATTAATAGTGTAACAGGATTCACAATTTGTCTATTGTGCTCATGCTAGGTAACAAGTAACAGGAAGATCACTATCTATGAAAACAGTAACTTCTTTTATTCAGAGGACAGTGAGAAACGGTCTGCTAGTGAAATATAATTTTTTCATGTCAGATAGAAAAGTAATTGGTAAAAGAGAGAATAAATCAATACTCAATTTATAATTTTATAGTAAATATTAATAATAATGTTATTGACACCATTCAGTTTGAATAAGCCCTGAAGGTAATACTGTGTATTGTTATCTGTTATATTTATGCAAATTGTTTGTTCCGCTCTGTCAGCTTCAACCTTAACGTGAACATATGCAGGTGCCAGAGTTCATTGCACTTTCATGTGACAAAAAGTATAGGCTGTTTTTCCCCATTGAAGTTACTTATTTTCAGTTTCCTGAACAAGAATGTTACTCATTCTGCCTAATTAGGCTGGCAGCCATTGTTATTATCATTTGGACACTGTGGATAGGTAAATTATTGTTTGTTATTGTTTAAATATTTATGTAATTCTAAATTTCACTTCCAATTAGCCACCTCCATTAGATAAAACAAGGTCAACAAAACTTAATTCCTTTTAGAGGGTAATACTGCTCTGCTTCTTTATACTGCAATTGCTTTAATAAAATTGATTTCATTTATACGAACTACCTACAGCTTTGAGGTTATGGTATAAAAGTGGCAGGTGGTAATGTTATACATGGCTTTTCTGTGACAGGACTATTTGTTCTGTTGGGGCATAGTACGTAATAAACCAAACTTGGTATTTGATTGCATAAGCTAGGTAAAACCGGTTGCAATGTTATATGTCATGAGGGTATAAGGTTATACTGTATATACCAAATCAAGTACAGGTAATGCAGGAGAAGGTCTAAAAATGCATAAAAAAACAGGAATGTGGGAAAGTCACAATGAAGAGTGTAGTAAATGCATTATCATAGTCAAGATAGGCACAAAACCATCACCCACCACAGAAGTACAAGTTCACAGGCCAACTCGCTCCGCAGATGAGGAAGAGGCTGAAAAATGTATGATGAGATAAAAAATTATTCAGATAATTAAGAGAGAAGAAACTTTAACTGTGATAGAGGACTGGAATTTAATAGTAAGAAGAGGAAGAGAAGGAAAAATAGTAGGTGAATATGGACTGGGGAAAGAAATGAAAAAGGATGCCCCCTGATAGACTTCTGCACACACTGTAACTTAATCATTAGTTTAAGAATCATAAAAGAAGATTGTACATGTGGAAGAGGTCTGGAGACACCAGAAGGTTTCAGATTGTTTATGTAATGGTGAGACAGAGGTATCAGAACCAGATATTAAACTGTAAAACATTTCAAGGGACAAAAATGGTCTCTGACAACAATTTATTCATTATGAACCACAAGTTACAATTGAATAAATTGCTAAAAAGTAGGAAATACAGAGATGGGATGTGGATGAGATGAAAAAAAAATCAGAGATTGTTTAGACTTTCAGAGGCAGCATTAGGCAATGATTGACTGAAACAGGGAAAAGGAATAAAGTAGAAGACAAATGGGCATCTTTGAGAGATGATATATTGAAGGCAGCAGAGGATCAAATAGGTAAAAAAGACAAGGTCTAGTAGAAATTCTTGGATATCATAGGAGATGTTGCATTTAATGGATGAAAGGAGGAAATATAAAAATGCAGCAAATCAAGCAGGTGTCTAAAGACTGAGACTGACAGAAACTGTAAAATGGTTAAGCACGAATGGCTATAAGAAAAACACGCAGGATACAGAAGCATATACAGGATGATAAAAAATTGTCAAGTATTTTGAGAGATGTTAGTACCCACCAAAACAAGGAAAAAATGTCCACTAAACTCAGTCTCTAAGGAACAATGCTTAAGAACTGGGTCATTCAAAGCCAAGTTATCTAGAAGTTCCCACATGACCATCATGGGTTTTGATAAAATTTTGTATGAACTTTCACACATGCTCTCAATTTCACAATCATCAATTTAATACTTGTGGAGATATAGTCATTTGAATGATCCCATAGCACAGCCTTCGACTGTGCACAAAAGTTTTCGGCAGCTTTTGAGACAATATCTATGGCAATATTTTCTTGAAAGAAACAAAACTTGGGCATCTTTTACAACATTTTGCACTCTCTAAAGCGAAAAGACCTCTCACGCAGTTTCGATATGGATAAATTAAAGTAAAGTTGGCTGATAAAAATATACACTTAAAAAAAGAAGTGTAGTTTGGTTTTTTATACGTCTGGAAGTAATAGTAGGATAAACCTTACCAACACAAGGTTTAGAATATAAGATTTTATTCTCCTACTGCTTTCCAATCCTTTTCAAACTGAGGGCAATTTTGATGATTTATGTAGAAATGTCAAAAAATGAGTCTTTTCTTTTATCCCACTTTTACAAAGAGAGAGAGAGAGAGAGAGAGAGAGAGAGAGAGAGAGAGAGAGAGAGAGAGAGAGGAGCGTCTTCTGTAAACTCTTTTAAAGCATTTTCATTACAAAGGTGGTGTTCCACACCACTTAAAAAACTAGAATTGGCTTTCCGGTGCTAGCGTGTAAAACCCTGAAAAATGACAAGGGGGAAGTGCATTGAAATTGCACCTATATTTCACTGGTACTCAAATTAAATCTGATTTCTTTTACTGCAGCCTAAAATTGTTAAGTACTCTCGGAGGAAGGTAATTTCAAAGGTCCTGATCACTAGGAAGCGAGATAGTGTCAGAAGAACTTGAAAAACTTAAAAAGGTGTAGTTTTGTCACTATCCATCATGACATACTTGAATCTGTTTTTCTGCTATAATTACAGGGACAAACTGGTTACAGATTTCAAACATAAGTGTCAAACAATGGAAAATCCAGGATTGAATGTAACAATATTATGAAAAGGATCATTGCTGCTCACCATATAGGGGAGATGCTGAGTTGCAGATAGGCACAACGAAAAGACTGTCACAAATAAAGCTTTCAGCCATTAAGGCCTTCATCAACAATACACACACACACACACACACACACACACACACACACACACAAAGGCGCGCACACAAACGCATGTCTTGGAAGAGCAGTTGAGGAATGGACATGTACTGAAAGGAGGATATAAGAGGAACATAGATAAAAGGGCAACAGAGCTAATGGAATATAGTCAAATTAGATAAGAAAATCTTGAGGGAATTAGATTAGGAAATGATATATTATCAGTGTTACATGAATTTTTTCTATTTGGGCATTAAAATAGCTGATGAGAGACGACGTGTAGAGGATACAATATGTAGACTGGCAATGGTAAGAAAAGTGCTTCTGAAGTAGAGACAATTGTTAACACTGAATATGGATTGAAATGTTTAGAAGACTTTTCTGAAGGTACTTGTCTGGAGTGTACTATGTATGGAAGTGAAACATGGACAATAAGCAGTTCAGATAAGAAGAGAAACTTTCAAAATGTGGGACTCCAGAAAAATGCTGAATATTAAATGGGTGGATATCATAACTAATGAGAAGAACTGAACAGAACTGGGCAGATAAGACGTTTGTGACACAGCTTGACTAAAAGAAGGGATCGGTTGATAAGACACATTCTGGGATTCAAAAATTCACTAATTTAGTACTGGAGGGAAATGGGAGGAGGGGGAGGTACAAATTGTAGAGGGAGACCAAAAAATGCATACAGTAAGCAGATTCAAAAGGATGTTGGTTGCAGCAGTTATCCAGAGATGAAGAGGCTTGCACATGATGGGGAAGGATGGGGCAGGATGCCTACAGGGAGGGGGGAGGAGGGTAGGGGGGGGGGGGGGGGCTGAACCCTAAGAGTTCTTACCAAAGCTGGCCAACACAAATTCAGTTCTCACCAAAAGCACTTAACACAAAACAAATTCTGACCGGCAGTCACAGCAACTGCTTTCATGTGCATAGAGTTTACATTTTAATGGGAACTTTAGTTCATTGGAATGATCTTATGGTATCTGTTAATATTATACTTCTCTTTGAAGTAAAGTTAACTAAACTGGAAACTCATGAAATCCGCTAAAAAGTGTTCTACAGTTCAATAGAAAGTAAGTTCCAATGTAGCCACACAACTTCATTTTTTACCTCATATCAGAATTCTCAGGTCTTAATAAAAGGAATGGTGTAGCCATCGCCTGTTTCATTTACTTGACTCCCATGTTTCATTCTGCTTGCATTAAATGAACGCTGTGTATATACAGTAAGGCACACAAATATGTGTGACGAAGACTGTGATTACAGTATGAAGGCTTTACCAGAAGAAGACTATGATTGTCGAGGATGGACCACAGTTTCGGTTGGCTGAGGATGACAAAGTAAATTAGCCAAAGCCTTGCTAAAAAAAAGTCAGGTCAGTCAACTGAAGTATGTAATAAAACTCTGGAAAAGGTATGTCAGACTGGCCAGGCAGAGGTTTCAACGCCACTCCTTAAAGAACAAGTTCACTGTCTCAATCACTGAGACCCTTTTGTTAAGTTGAGGGTGATACTATAACTACAAAGACACACTGAACTGCTTACCTTTTGATCTGAATGCTTTTTCATGTGACTCTTCAGCTCAATATACAAAGAAAATGTTGAATCACAAAACTGACACGCATACGATCGCTGCAGAGTTGGATAATCGACAGTCTTCTCAGACGCTGCATCATCAGCCTACATAAGAACAGGATATACGGTATTATTTTACTTGCATAGACAAATAATAAAATCTCTAGAAACATTAAAATACCATGACAGGAACTTGAGGTATTCTGTTTTTGCATACAGCACCACAGAAGACTACAATTTCAACTGAAAGATATAAAATGAGAACTACACTTCTCATGTGATTCGTTGTTATACCTATGGTACCGGTACTGCTTGTGACAACTGCAACACCATATAAAGATAGAAATAAATGAATAAAATTTATTCCAATTATGAACTACAGTGATCCAACAAAATAATGAAATATACAAGGAGTTAAAAATCACTACTTTTCTTCTTTTTTTTGGGTGGGTGGGTAGGTGGGGGGGGGGGGGGGTCATGTGGGGGAGGGGCACATACGAATACATCAAGATAATTTTTTGTTCAATATGTGAGCCCTAGAGTTATTTGAACTTGTCTTATGATAATGATAATTACAGGATGCAAAATTAAAAAAAAAATTACAAAATGAACAATGGCTGATTTGTGGGAAGACCAGGAAAGACGAGAAAAAATGCGTAAGATTTCACTCCTCTTGCATACTCCACTTGCATAGTATTAGCAAACAATGCTCTCCGACAAATACATAATATTAGAATTTAAAAACATACTCGCCAAAAAGTAATGATTTATATATGTACCAAAATTTATTCCTAACTGAAGCCCAAATAAAATTTGATTAGTAAATGATAAAGCAAAAAATAAAGTGAAATGATTGAGTTTTAGCAACAACATGAAATCAGCGAATATTACAAAATGTTGCATAATTTGGGATCTTTCCTGTCCCTGTGTAAAAATGTAGGGTGGTAGTTTACTGACATTGATAACTAATAGTTAGTGAGTGCTGAAACTGGATTTTGATGTTTTTCTTACTGCTGAGAGTTGTGTATTACCTTAAAAGGACAGCTGATTTCCTCAATAAAGAACTAAAGTTTTAGATGTTATGTCACATGAAATACTCTACTTCCAATGATCTCCATTGCTGTAACAGTTTTAATTGGTGATATGCAATCCGAAAGCAAAGGAAGTAGGTTACAGTACGCTTGTTTGCCCACTGCTTGAATACTGCTCAGCAGTGTGGGATCCGTACCAGATAGGATTGATAGAAGAGATAGAGAAGATCCAATAGAGAGTAGCGCTCTTCGTTACAGGATCATTTAGTAATCGTGAAAGCGTTACGGAGATGATAGATAAACTCCAGTGGAAGACTCTGCAGGAGAGGCGCTCAGTAGCTCGGTACGGGCTTTTGTTAAAGTTTCGAGAACATACCTTCACCGAAGAGTCAAGCAGTATATTGCTCCCTCCTACATATATCTCATGAAGAGACCATCAGGATAAAATCAGAGAGATTATAGTCCACACAGAAGCATACTGACAATCCTCCTTTCCACGAATAATACGAGACTGGAATAGAAGGGAGAACCAATAGAGGTACTTAGGGTACCCTCCGCCACACACCGTCAGGTGGCTTGCAGAGTATGGATGTAGATGTAGATGACATTTCCTGATACTTTTGCACAATATATCATAAAAAGAGATGTATTTAGATCTTTAATACAGTGCATCAACTAAACTACATATTTTCACAGTATGATAGTATAAATTCTACTATTACGTCACGCGCCCTCTCCTACGATAGGCTGAAAGGGGAAAACCGAGTGGCCCCCATGTTGATTTATTTGTATGTGAAGTTAAAGGGCCATACTCGATGACTCATGTTTTTACTTGCATGCTACAATAAACATCCAGTTTCATTGATACACTGTGTCACTTTGGTACAATGTGTTGTGGAAAAATAATAGGAAGTCTGAGTTCCTCAACTGAAATCATTACCCATATTCCCAGTTAAAAGTGAAGATTGCTTCATTATTTTGGGAAAATGAGTCATTGTAATGGAACCAGCAAGCTTTTGAGAAATATGAAAGGATGAACATTTACGTCAGAGATGAATGAAACACACTGGGCTGCACCATCAAATTAGGTTAACAATTCTTATGGCCACAGATTCCTGTGTTCTGTGTTCACACCTCTAGGTTAATGTTTCAGCCAAGAGATGATAATCAACTCTATTGATGTTCACATGGCAAACAGACTGTCATGTGTATCTAGAATGTCAATTATCAACCGTGTAAGACTAGCTGAAGGGGAACAAATCCGTTTATAGTTTACTGGAGAAGCAACTTTCCAGCTATCAGGATGTATAGACAATGGTGTTTTACTGAACATAATGTACACCAAAAATAAATTGTCACAAACCAATAACACAACTGTAAACAAAATAATGCCAAATCTGGTGAGAATTAATACACAATTCCCAAAAAAGTGTACCTAACTAGGCAAAAAATAACACTGAAACTGGCAGAAAATAACACCAAAATTGGCCATAGAAAAAAGATTTTTTCCTGTTTCTTATTATACAATAAGCTAAACTTTCCTGGCTCCTGAATTCACACAAAATAAAAATTTATATAACTATAACAATAATAATATCCGGTAACACAACAGATTGGGCTAGAACAGGACCTTAACACTTACACTAGAGACTTCCCTTTGGAGCCAACTGTTAATGTTAACAACATTTTAGGATTTTATTTAATTACAGTTCCCATGAAACTTCTAAAATGTATCTTAGGGCCAATATAATCAGAGTACTACTGATAGAATCCATAACTAAGTACCAAATAGAAGTTGAACCAGTTCCTTCTTCAGGGTGCACATGGCATTAAATGTGTAGCATAGTGTCCAGTAACACAATTATTTTTTTACCAATTTTTCAAATTTTCTCTAGCAGCAAGATGCATAGTTTTAAGACACATGGATCCTGAATTTACCTCAGAGCTTACTTTTAACATTTTTTAAGCTTTCAGTTGCAATACGCAAATTAATATTTAACTTCACTTAAATAATGGCAGAGAAAGAGTTACACAAAAAAAGGTGTGTTGTGCATGACCTACAGATTGGAAACTTTTTATTGAGTGTGTGTATTTTGGTAGGTTCCACCACAATTACAATTACCTCAAATGGTACATTTCTCCAACATACTGCTCTTTAGAATTGAAGTCTGAACAGTATCTGTAGACGTCAGAGGTCAGTAACGTCAACTGAAACAAAATATTTCACTGCAATGTGCCTATCTCCTAGAGTGCCCCTAAAGGTACATCATGCTTACAGCGCAATTTAAACTGTCTTTCTTGTAGTATACAACATCTAACATTTTGTGGTTGAAAATTTTCAAAATTTCAGGATTCCTTCCATTATCTCTCGCATTATGAATGCTATAACTCCATAGCAAAAAATAAACATAATGATAAATTTAAATTCTCGCTATTCTTAAGCACTCAAGGAATGAATCTGAGTAAGTACTCAAAGGCACAGAATGTCTGCAGTGGCAGTAAACTCAAGTATGTACATCTTGTGTTTACTGTTGCTGGAATAACATGTACAGTGCTACTGTAGACCCAATTTAACATCCCCAAAATCTATGCTGTGGCATAATTATTTGCAAGTAGAAATAGAGTAAATCTTGGTGCACTTCTGCCTGTTTCTTGTTGGTTTATTTATGCAATGAAAAAAACAACAATAAAAGAAATGTGTTAGGAGACTGATATTCATATGAAATGTTAACAAAAATTTTAAATAATGGAAAGTCCTGAATGAAAAAACAACAATGGAAAGGCCAGACTGCTACTTGCCGCATTGAGCTGGCACTTAGTCGCAGACAGGCACAACAAAAAATACTTCCATATACATGTTCACACAGCTGCAAAATACACACATGGCCACTATCTCTGGGCATTGGAGCCCGCCTCCAGACTACAACTGTGTCTGATGTGAGCAGCAATATACTGTGGTGGGTGGGGAAGAAGGAGGGGGGGGGGGGGATAAGATGGAGGCAGGTATTGGAAGGGATAAAAGGACAGGGGTGGAAGAAGATGCTGTGCTGTCTGTGGGAGTGTGCAGGGATGTGGTGGGGTCAAAATAGAACTACTAACCACAGAGTTTGGGGTGGGGTGGGGGGACAGGAAAGAGAGAGAGAGGAAATGACAGAAGCACAGAGGGGAAAAAGACTAGAAGCTGCAGTAGGATAGAAGGAGTGAGTTGTACTGGAGTGGAAGCAGATAATGGTGTAGGTAGGTAAAGGATACAGGGACTAGCAAAGGTGAGGCCAGAGGGTTTACAGGAACAAAGGATATGTTGCAGGAAGAATTCCCACCTGTGCAATTCAAAAAGCTGGTGTTGATAGGAAGAATCCTGATTGTGCAGCTGTGAAGCAGTCATTGAGATAAAGAAAATCCAGCAATTAGATGGTCCAGTGCCTCTTGGCAACTGGCTGGTGGTGGACATTCATCCAGACAAGCATCTTGTTAGCTGTAATGCCCACACATAAAGTGGCACAGTTGTTGCAGCTTAGTTTGTATATGGTATGACTGCTTTTACAGGCAACACTGCCTGCAATGAGATAGGACGTGCTTGTGACACAACCGGTATGACTGCTTTTACAGGCAGCACTGCCTTCAATGAGGTAGGACGTGCTTGTGACACGACCATTGCGCACCTATATTTACTACAAGGATGTGAGCCACAAGGTGAGGGATTGGGAGCAGGAATGGAATAGGGATGGACAAGGATATTGCATTGGTTAGATGGGCAGGTGGTACGACTGATGTAGATAGAGAAACTGATGTAGTTATTGCTGAGGTGGAGTTCAACATGGAGGAATATGGCTTGGTGAGTTGCAGAGGACAAGGTGAAGTGAATGAAATGACAATGAAATCCAGACCATTAGCTGCTTACAAACATTGATAGGCACGCTCCCCATGAGACCCACATTTCAAACTTACTGTCCTCATGCTACATTTGTAGTGCCCCTGCCACTATACTGCCACGGCAAACACGAGATCCCAGGTTCATGTCCCAGGAGGGGCACACATTTTCAACTGTCCCTGTTCATATTTATCAACGCCTGTAAGCAGCTGATGGTCTGGATGTCATTGTAATTTCATTCTTCAAGAGCTGCAACATCACCAATGATATCTGTTCTTTTGGACATGTCTGAAACAACAGATACCTTCTTCATATAAATAAGGCTTACCAGCCAAATGATCTTCTTCAGTGTGAATGCACTCACTTTGCTCAAACTCTTACAGGAATCATTAGATTGACTTCCGCAAGCAATGGGTACAGTGCGCAGTGGCACTACAAATATAGTGTGTGGACAGTAAGTTGGAAATGTGGGCCTCACGGGGAGCAAGCTAGAGATAAGTCTCTGCAGTCACACTATCCTCTGTGTCCTCGATGACTGAGTTGGACAGAGCATCTGCCATGTAAGCAGATCCCGGGTTCGAGTCTCGGTGGAGGCACACATTTTCAACTGTCCCTGTTGATATTTATCAACACCTGTAAGCAGCTAATGGTCTGGATTTCATTGTAATTCCATTCTTCGAGAGGTGAATGGTCACCAATGGTACCATCTTCATACAGATGAAGCTAATGTTGAAGGAGTTGTTGAGGTTCTGGAGGAATGTGGATAGGGTATCCTCACCTTTGGTCCAGATCAAGAATATGTCATCAACGAACCTGAACCAGCTGAGGGGTTTGGTTAGGAAGCAATCCTGTAGATGGCCTGTAAACAGTTTGGTGTAGGGTGCCAATTGCTGTACCATGGGTATTTGTTCATAGGTTATGTCTCGAAGGTAAAGTAATTTTGGATTGGAGTATAGTTGGTCATGCTGACCATGATGAGGCAGTAGACCTGAAGTCAATCAGGCTTGGGAAATGTACTGTTCAATATCAGCAAGGCCATGGGCATTGGGGATGGATGTTAGTGTAGAGGGAGGTTTAACTGATAGTGACAAGCAGGGCACCAGGTGATAAATGAAGCAGAACAATATAGAATCAGTGGCATCTTGCACATGGGATGGTAGCTTATGAGTAATAGGCTGGTGGTATTAGTTCACGATAGCAGAGATTCTATCTGTTAGGGCACAATAATGCTCAAATAGGGTGTCCTATGTGGTTGGATTCATGGATTTTAATAAGCATGTAGAAGGTAGTAGTGAGGAAAAAAATAGACTCAGGGGAGAGGTTCTGAGATGTTCACTCCTCCATCCAACTGCGAGGTATGACCACTGTCCCCTAATCACCCATTGTTAACTCCATAGCTTTTCATAACCTCAAAACTCGCCTCACCATCATTCCCCAAATCTCTCAACATGGGAACCAACTTCACATCTGCACAAGAAACTGCAACCAATCTCCAAAAAAAAATGATCCGCATCTCATAATCCTACCTGCCAATAAAGGCTCCACAACTGTGATTATGAATTGCAGGGATTACATTGTGAGCGACTCCACCAGTCTTCAGATAGGGAGCATGTTGGGGAAATTTAATATATTTTTGTAATTTTCTTAGAAAAACTTTATTTGAAAAAAAAAATACAGAATATCACTGATACACTTGTTGACTATTTTCCCACATAATCACCCCCCATGCAATGTACGTTGTGAGCCATGGTACAAGCTTCTTTATGTCCTCCTTGAAGAACTTTCCCTCAAGCTCTTTCTTCCATATCAGAATTTCTTTCTGCACTTGCTCATCGATTGAACATTTAATTCCACTTGTGTGCATCTCCAGGGAGTGAGAAGATGATAATCTAATGGTGCCAAGTCAGGGGAATATGGGGTTGTGGTTCAAAACATCCTAACCTAATGAGTCCAAGAGCACCTTGGCAGCTAAGGCAGTGTGAAGACGGGCATTGTAGTACAACAAGCACACTCCTCTCATCAGCATTACTCTCCTTCTCTTTTCAATGCCCCTTTTGAGATTTTTTAAGGCCTCACTTTATCTTTGTGAGTCTGTGGTAGTCCCGTGAAGTAGAAATTCGACCAAAATGACACCTTTTCAATTCCAAAACACTAAGACCATGATTGTTTTACCCAAAATTGTGGTTTTGAATTTTTTGGCAGATGGAGAATTGGCTTGACGCCACTGTGATTATTGTGTTTTTGCCTCAGGCACCTAATGAGCCACCCACCTTCACCCAGCGTTTCTTCTCCAGTCACAGTAGAGCTCAGAAAATCCTCACCTTCCAATTCAAGTCACTCAAGAAATTCATGGGTGCTATTGACTCAATTTCGGTTGTGCTGCTCTTTTACCTGTTTTGAGACACATCTTGCTTACAGCTTCTGGTATCCTAATGTTCCTGTGAGTGTCTTGTATAAGAGAAATCTGAAGCATTACGAAAACATTGCAAAAACTGTCAATACGCAGCCTTCAAAATATTTTCCTCAGTTTTTGCACTAACTCACCAGTCAAAATGGAAAGTCTTCCACTCTTTCGTTTATCATGAAAATTTGTTCTCCCTCCACAAACTCTCTACATCATTTAAACACAATCATTATATTCATAGCACCTCCGCTGTTAACCGTTTTCATCTACGTGTGATTCCTTCCATGAGTAGGAAATGGATCACAGCATGTGGTTCGCACTTAGTAGGATGTCTTACCAACATTTGCCATGCAACTGGATACTAAAACACGAGTTAAAATACTACCGTGTTCCTGCAGTGCGCTGCAGTCAGTAGAACCCCCTCTATCACTGAGTTCCGCCATTCACTCTACTTGATCCTCCTCAGCCCAACGAGCCACCTTCCTCAATGTTAACCTCCACCTCGAGGATGGCTACATCAGCCTCTTTGATCACATCAGAGCTACCACCCATCAACAATACCTCAATTTCGACAGGTGCCACACGTTCCATATTGAGAAGCCCTTCAAAACAGCCTACTCATCCATAGTCGTTGCAACTGTACTGACAAGCAGTCCATCTCCAGGTCTCCCAAAGGTTTTATCGAGGCCTTTGCAGGATGAAATCACTTTCCTCAGCATACAGAGAAACAGATCTCCCATGCCTAGTTTCTCCAGTCACCTACCACCTCCCACAATATACTGTCCAGCCACTAAGGAGCACTCCTCTTGTGACTCCTGGGTTTCAACTTTCTCTTGTCATGCCCTGTAATGAGGTATGTCCTCCCCATTGTCCTCCCACACCCTCCCGCCAGTGATATTCCACCACCCATTGGCCTACCCAGTATACTTGTCCATCCCCACTCCACCTATGGTCTCACAGCTTATATCCCTGCATATCCCATACTCTCCCACTACTACCTACTCCAGCTTTGTAACAGCAATCCTGAAGCCTTTCAAAGGCTGAGCTACCTGTGAAAGCAGCTGTGTGACTTACCAACTAAGCTGAACCATTGTGCTGCTTTCTTTGTGGGCAAAGCTGTCTATCTGCATAAATGGCAATCACTAAACTGTGGACAAGTGAAAGCTGAACCAGCCAGTTGCTGAACATTCTGTGCAACTTGATATTCTTTACTTAAATGAGCACATCACAGCCAGTGCCACCAGGATTCTTCCTACCAACACCAGCTTTCTGAACTGCACAGGTGGAAACTCCTTCTACAACACATCCACTGTTTCCCTAAATTCTCTGGCCTTACGTTCACTAATCTCTGTCTCCTCCACCTACCTATCCTCTTCTATGCTCCACTCAAGCACCACATGGGCATTCTATCCTACGGACACACTTAGATCTCCTTTCCCCTTCTGTCCTCTCCCTTTCTCCCTCCCCACTAACCTCACCTCCGTCCCACAGAATGACCACCCTACGCTGTATCTAACGGACCTATCCCATCCCCAAGGAGCTCCAAAAAGCTCTGCTAGACAGCACAAGCATCTTGCCTCACTTGTATGATGCTATTCCTCCCACTTCCTTCACCATGCCACCTCCTTATCCCACCACCCTCTCTGGCAGATTGCTGCTCATGTCAGACACAGCTGCAGTCAGGCTCCAGCACCTGGAGCAGTGGCCATGCGCGTGCAAGTTGTGCTTGTGTGAATGGTGCGTCTTTCCTAATTCAGAGGGAAGATTTTTTTGTCCAAATGCTTAATGCTTTGGCAGTCATTTTCATTGTGTCTGCCTGTGACTCCAAACAATTTTTTGCAAACTTTGATTGTTGGAAAGTTATTAAATGGCTAATATAACTATTAAGGACAGTTACAAATAGTCCCCGGTTGTTCTGCTATTGATTGTAAACAGTGTGGTGAAGGTATCTTCATGATAATATTATTTGCAAGAAATATGTAAACAGTGAGCAATCAAAGTTCATCCAGGAGTTGGAAATATTAAGGGTGAATTGTGTAAACTAACAAATTATTCCTTTCTGTGTGAGATAGGTATTTTATTCTGTGATATACCATTAGCAACATTAAGCAATAACAATATGTTATTTTGCTGTATCTGCTGTTGTTCAAAGGAATTACACAGTTGCAGTGTACTTTTTGTATATCACTAGCATTTAAAGAAGAAAGAAAACTATATACTTACTATCAAACAGTTCTCATACAATGAGTTCAATAGTAGATGAGTTCAGTAGTACCACTACAGGTGATGTTAAAAAGTGTTCATTAACGGCTTTACACAATGTTCCTGCTGAATAATCAATGCAAAAAAACTGCAAATTGGAGATAAGTTAGTTGTAAAACAGCCACTTTACAGACTACAATTTTTTTTATTTAGACAACACTGTACCTACTGAATAATTAATGCAAAAAAACCTGCAAATTGCGAGATAAGTCTGTTGTAATACACCCAATTTACAGACTACATCTTTTTTTAATTTTATCCATATTTTTCAGCTTAAAATGTGACTGTATTCAAAACATTGGAGGTTAGAATTTTTTATTTAGACACACTTTTTTTTATTCATAGGCAAATTACAGGTAATGGGCAAGGAATATAAATCTGACAAAAAGTATTTTGATAGTGTTATAACATAAATAGCGTTCAACTATTATGTATTACATCTCTATCTACATGATTCCTCTTTTTGACAAAATAAAGTAACTGGATACATTTAAAAAACACTCACCAAGCAGCAGCAGAATACAAACATAAAAGATTATAATCAGACATGCTTTCAGAGCCAGTGGCTCATTCTTCAGGCGGAATGTTTGAAGGGAAAGGAAGAGGGATGAACAAAAAGGACTGGAGAGGTCTAGGAAAAGGGATAGAGTTCAGAAAAGTCACCCAGAACTACAGGTCAGGAGAGACTTAGCCAACTGAATGGGCTAAGAAAAGACTGATTCTTGGGGGCTGCACTGGATGAGATTTAAAAACCTGAAAGCTTAAAGGTGGAAGACTGGGCAATAAGCAAGACAGAGAATACTGCTAAAACATCATTTATGAGTTAATAAGAGTGAGAAGCTAAGTGCATTGTATGTAACAGGAGTTGGAGGGGGCAGTCAAAAATAGACACGTAAGAAAATGAAAACTAAAACAGAGTGAAGAAAGTAGTAGTTACTGAGACAAAATGCTGAGATGAAAGAAATTGAGTAAATTAAGGCCAGGTGGATAGCGAGAACCACAGACATCTTATATCGTTGGTTCCCACCTGCGAACTTCTGAGAAACTGGTGACGGGGGGGAAGAATCCAGATGGCGCATGTGGTGAGCAGGCACAGAGGTCATGATTGTCATGGTGTAGAGCATGCTCTGCAAGAGGATATTATGTATTGTCCATCTACACCTTCTGCATATGCCCATTCATCCTAACTGATAATTTGCACAACTGAAGCAATACTCTATGGGCACATAATTTGATTAGACAGTTAATCTCTCATGAGGAATTGTATCAAAAGTCTTTTGCACATCTAGTAATATGTAATCAATTTGAGATCACCTGTTGATACCATTCATTACTTTCTATGAATAAAGAGCTAGTTATGTTTACATGAACAATATTTTCTAAAACTATACTGACTATGTATCAATAGACTGCTTTCTTCTAGGTAATTCATAATGGTTGAATAGAGTATATATTCCATAATCCTTCTGTAGATGTTTCATTGAGCCACCAGTTGTGTATGAGTGCTAAGTATCAGGCTATTTTATCAGTGTACTCTGATAGGAATCAAAATGGACTGGATGACTTGTATTTATTAAACGATTTAAGCTGCCCCTCTACACAGAGGATTTCAACTTCTAAGTAACTCATGTTAGCAGCTGCTCCTGATTCAAATTCTAGAACATTTACTTCATCTTCTTTGGCGAAGGAATTTTGGAAAACTAAGATTAATAACACCACTTAAGTGATGCTGTCATCGGTAATATTACCACTGATATCACACAGTGCAGGAGCTCACTGTGTCTTGGCACTGGTATACTTTACACACAATCACAATCTCTCTGGATCTTCTACCATATTTCAAGACAGAGTTTCAATGTTAAAGTTGTTAAAAGCATTTTGCATTGAAATTTGCACTAAGTTACTGCTACTGTGGCAGTGTTCTTTTGGAAGATAGTTTTACAGATTTTTGCTTTGGCATTTCTAAATGTCACTGAATTACTGGCTAACCCAGGTGGAAGACACCTTAATTTTCACTATTTTGACTATCATAAACTGATGCTGCAGAGTTCAGCTTTGGCATGCTAGTGTAAAAGATGTCATGAATTCAGTCAAGTAAAATATCCATGCATTTTGCCTGTTTATTTACATATATATTCAAATTTCTGGATTTTCCTTTCTGAGACACTACTTCTTCCAGATAAGTCCAAATTGAAATTCTAGATTTAGTATTTTGCTGTTTATGTTGTTTCTGTATATTATTTCATCAACTGAGTTAGGACTTGCATGTACACTATAACTTGTATTTTTTAGAAACTTTGGTCAACAGTGTTCTCATACAAAAACAGTTGTTACCTAATTTCATGCTGTATTTACATGATAAAAGGTACATTTTGAGAATTTTTGGATGCATAAAGTGTCGTGCATAACACAGTTCATTGTAAATCGTAAGCTACCATTGTGTATTCTGAAAACTTTGGTACCAATATCCTTTCACAAATTTTAAGTGAGGATACTTATGTGATTAGTGGAATATGTCTACTGGTTTCTGCTAACTGATCTCTTTCTTCTAACTCAGTGATTAAATTTTTACAAACATAACCTAAATTTTGGTATTACAAATTCAACCATTGCATTGCAATATTGAAATTGTTACACGAGTTTGTTGGTGAACATAACTTAAATAAAAGTTCAGAAACCAAGTCACATTTCAGAAATGGGTAAATATGATCGTACATTTTCCTATCTATCTTTAACAAAGCACTGGCTTACACATTATAGCTTCAGATATTTAAGAGAACTTCCAACTCTTGCAGCATAACCAATGCTGAAATTGAAAACAATATCAGTGAGGCTAATTAGAACTTAATCATTCCATATTCGGAAAAATGCAGCTTCACAGTGAATGTAGTTCTCAAGCATGAGGTGAGTCTGCTCCTGTTCATAAGTAGTTGGACATCACTCTTATGTCTGATGAGTGATTAGCAATGGGTATTTTGGGCAAAATTAAGAAACAGGTGTACCCCAGATACCTCAAGTACTACACTCTCCAATGAATACTGCCTCCTCTGCAGAAAGTAAAGGATGTATCATCTCATGTCCTCTAACCAACTATCACCTCATGTCCCCTAACCAACAAGCTTGAGGTGCTGTCACCCACTGCAACTTAAACTCTGCCATTCAGATACATTTCACTCGTGTGTCCTGTGCCAACCAGTGGCAACACAAAAGATACCCCTTATGGAAATAGCAGCAAGGAATTGTTAATTATTACCTCATGCACACTGCATGCCTCAAAACCTCATCTGAAATGCCGAAGAGGCCATTCTGGGCAGCCACTGAGGGACCCAGACGCCACTAACCACAGACTACAGTGCATGTCAGAGTAAACAGTACCAGTCGTATTGAATACAATATCACACTCAGGTCATCCTAATAACTGGCATTGATGAAGATGATGATGCACCTCTCAGTGTTTCGATGAAGCTCACAATCTGCAGCATTACTCCACAACAGATTGTGACCCTCTGGTTCTGAACTGAGTAGAAGGTTTGAACCAGAGACTTTGAGATTCAAAGCAAAGGTCCCCATAGATGAAACAATATAAATTCTAGTGATCAACCACTGAAGCATTCACAAAAACTTTTCAGAGTTGAAGCAGTCTTTTAAGGTACTCGACCTCGTTTGATAGCTAATGGGATATGGTGTTATTGTAACAGGAGAAAAATAACTCAAATCCACCAAGCTGCAGAAGAGACTGTGCAAGACCCAGCACTGAGCAGAAAAGTAACCAAAAACTTAAGAGTAAACTTCAGCTTCCTAGCACAAAGGTTCCCTAAACGTATTGTCACCACTGAAAGCCACTTTAATATCCAACAATCAATTGGGATAAATACAGTGTTGTACGTGGTAGGAGTGACATATTACAAAATGCCTTCTCTGAAAACTGCCTTGGACATATAATTCAGGAGCCCACTCATAATAGGAATATTTCAGACCTAATGGTAACAAAAAAATGCAAATTTTTTCTGGTTATCTATGCTAGCAAACATTGATTTCTAAGATAGAAAGAACAAAAACAAGTAGGAAGATTTACAGGTTTAGTAAGTTAGATAAAGAGACACTTGTGTCACATCTGAGACACTTGTGTCACATCTCAAAGAGGAACTCGAAACATTTGTCTCTGGGCAGAAGCACGTAGAAGAACTGTTGCTCAAGTTCAAAAGAATAGTTGAGCAAGTTGAGCATGCACTGGATAGATATGTAGCTAATACAACAGTTCTTGATGAGAAGTACCTGTTACAGTATACAGCCACAGCAATTTTTTTTCTTCTTCTTCTTCTTCTTCTTCTTCTTCGTGTATTATACAAAATGCCTGTTACGTGAAGCGAAGAAGAAGAACACGAAAATGATGAAAAAGAAGAAGTCATAAATTTGTGGCTGTATTGCATATTTTTTTGGCAGGGAGGAGCAAAATGTTATCTGGGATGGAGAGACACTGACAGATGTACAAATAGCTTCAGGTATGCCCCAGGAAGGTCTGTAGGGGCCCTTGCTGTTCATGTTGTATATTAATTAAAAGTAATCTCAGACTTTTTGCTGATGATGTAATTATCTATAATGAAGTACTTAATGAAAAAA
The DNA here is from genome assembly GCF_023897955.1 of Schistocerca gregaria. Classification (NCBI taxonomy): domain Eukaryota; kingdom Metazoa; phylum Arthropoda; class Insecta; order Orthoptera; family Acrididae; genus Schistocerca; species Schistocerca gregaria. The sequence goes on from NC_064924.1 coordinate 36,621,527, forward strand.
TGCAGGAAAATTCAATCATATCTTGTAAAGCTTTTAAAGCCAAGGACGGCAAGTTGTTTCAAATGTACAGAAATGTTAAGTTATGTACTTCACTTCACAAAATGTCTTACCTTATGATTACAAAATGAATGATCCACAGTTAGACTCAGACAATTTCTGCAAATATCTGGGTACAACAATTTTCAGGGATACAAAATGGAATTAGTAATAGATAAGCCAAGTAGTAAATTCCAGATCATTGTCAGGATACTGAGAAAATGCAGTTAATCTACAAAGGAGGCAGCTGACTCATCACTTGTATATACATAGTGAGGGAACCATACCAAACAGGACTGACCTAGGATACAGAACAATTATAAAGAAGGGCAGCACGAATGATCCCATGTTTATCTGACGGGAGAGCATCACAGAAATGTTGAAAAAGTTGAAATGACATTTGAAAATACATGCTATTATCCTGTGCAACCCAACTACAAAATTTCAAAAATCAGTGGAAGTGAAGAACCCAGAGATTTTTTTAGACCCCATGTGAATGTGAGATTATGTATAACACTTTTAAGCAGTGACTACATACACAGCTGGAAAGGGAAGAAAGCATAATGTGATACCATTCTATGCACCATCAGCCATGCACTTCACGCTGGTTTGTAGAGTATATATGTATGTAAGTGTAAAAATATGTTTTCTGGATTTCCCCCGTATAAGAGAAAATCATTAGGTCCAAGTCATCAAAAGTACAGCATATTAAGATGGGACAATATAAAATATATATTCAAAGCTAAGACACTTGTAACTGCAATGATGAATATCCTAACAAGAAAAATCTTAACTGGTTCAGAGCCACTGGAATAAAACAAATGAAACCTTTTATGGCCTATTCCTATTATTTCCAAGACATCAAGAAAAGTGCAATAAATGATGAATATTTCACTATTCTGTCTGCACACACATAATAAAAAGCCTGTAGAGCTTCTTGGATGTCACCTTCTAATCCTTATCTATAATCTGTTCATCATAAGAATAAACCTGATGTAAAGAAACACAAATGTGATGACTGGTCAGAAGCTGTAGCACATGTACACTGGTGGTGTTACACTCTTGGAAGTAGGTCCTACTTATGTATTAGATATCTTATTACTAAGTTAAATGAAACTTTAAGATATTCAAACGTATTAACAGCCATCAATGTTTTCCTTAATCATACTTTAGCTACATTGTTTTTATTTCAAAAATCACGTACAGTCACAGCCTCTGCAGCGCTGTACTCTGACTGTCGTGCTGTTATTGCACAGCACGAAAATGGCTGAAGCTGCTTTCTGTACTGTAATGAAACACCTGCATGGAATATGGTTAAAAGGTACAAGGAAATAGGCTGGCCTTAATGTTTTTCATAAATTTATCGAGATAATTGGCTTTGAAGTTTTCCTAGCATTGTATATAATGCACTTGAAAATGAGTCATGGTCGAACATGTAGTGCAGTCAGTAACGTAAAAGTTCGTGAACCAAAAGTAGTTATTAATGCATTGGTTCAAATCTTCCTAATGTCACTTTTTTCCTTGTTTAATTTGAAATACCTACATTCATAATTATAAGACTCATCATCATTTTTTATGAATTGCACGTCTAATTGTTTCTCATTACATATTGGACGCAAAATTCTTGTTTCCATTTCAAATACAAATTCTTAATTATCGATGTTTTATGAAAGACTGTTCATAAAAGTTGTTTAAATTAAGAAAACATAACTTACTTTTTTAAGTCAAAAATGAAAAACCAAATCCTCTATATTTGGACTGTGTCCATAGTTTTATACCACAGAGGTAGGTAAGTATCGTAGAAACATGAAAAACAATCATTTTCACAACATCGAGCACATCATACAAATGCTGCAGTTTTACATTTGGTACTGTACCATTATAATATGAATCCAACAGAACTGATCTGGAACCAAGCTGTGGGATTTGTCTAGAGAACTAACCACACTGTTAAGCTGCCAGACGTACAGCAACTAACGCAGCGTAGCTTTTTCAGACGTCACTGCCGAACGCTGGCAGGCATAGAATGGCTCGTCATAAAAGAAGAAGAGAATATGCTGCGCCTGGTTGGCTTCATGGATTCAGTTGCTGATAGGCTTGTTATCAATGTAGCAGGTGATACTTCCAGAACTGAAATGTATTCTCGGATTCAGATAAGGAAGGAGCTAAAAGATTACCAGACGACTCCCAGTAAATAATACCTTCAGTGGCTTCAATATTTAACTATATGGTGAAATCCATCATTACTCTCTTATGTTACACACAGCTTATGCAGAAAAATTACTCTGTGGTTAAGTCAGGAATTTTCATCATACTTGTTTTTAATTACAATGGTACATTACCTAAAAATGATAATGTGATGTGGTTTTCATCTAGTCGTCTAAGGAGCATATTGTGGGAGATTTTCAGTGTATTATTTCATTCTGCTTAAAAATTAAATGACACTCAAAGCTGTACTGCTGCTCTGTTCGTCGCTTTTGACGTACAAACTGCAGCTGGCCATGTCACTGCAGTCTAGCTGTACCACCTGACCAGCTAGTGCTGTCCAAGTTGAATGCGCTGGCAAAGCTGTTGTCCCATATTATCTCTAAGTCGATGTGCACGTAATGCACAGCACAAAACATACCTTTATTATCGTACCTGACAGTACTTGAGACAGCTTGGCTGTAGTCCCATGTGAAAAGGAAATCCAATGAGGTTCCATCAAACGTGGAAGAATACATACTGCAATGTTTACATCATGTTTATTCTTATGGTGAATGGATTACAGGTACAGTTGATAGGTGACCTACATTTCACCTAATGAAGCTACCAGTGCTCAACAACTATGCAGTGTGGAGAAAATAATGACGGTTCCCTGAGGATTTTCAACTCTCTCTCCCTCTGATAAAACTGCACTGTTCTACCATCTGCTGATAACAAGTAACACTACTTCATCATCCACATGTAGGGATATCTGCACTGATGCACCGTTAAGGCCTTTGTTGAGGAAAAAACATGGACTAAAAAGGCATAATGGAAAGAAAAAAAATGAATTGAGTTATACCCAGAACTACTGGGATGCATTAAAGTGCACAGTGCATTTATTGTTTATCAAGCTACTGAAAAGGCAAAAGAAGATTCACACACCAGTTTCAGATTACTGGAAACTCATGAAAGGAGACTGCAGTGTAGGACTGGTTGGAAAATTGCTTCAGAGTGTAAAACACTAAAAGTTCATCACAGGAGTTTTAAGCATAACAAAGGTGTTTTCCACCAGATCAATTTAAACAGACTGCTGCATTCTACTACCAGACAGGAGCCTAAACTTGGATCAATAGGCTAAACACAGACATGGTAACTACCAGCTCGAAGGGTTAATAACCTGTGAAATTATAATCTGAAAGAGTTCACAATTCTATGTGGTTAGTGTACAGCTGCATTCTTCACAGTACACAATATCCATACACAACAGTGATAATACTTCTTTCTCCAATAAGGAACAGGCTGCATCTTAACCCAACAGGGGACAGCAGAACTGATCTACCTGCAACTGGATGGATCACTTTGCCAATTTTATGTCCTTAACCCCTGTGAACTTATCTGTGTTCACCCACAGCAGGTGGTTGTACATTGTACAGTTTACCTGTTTGCCTACTTATTACCTCAGTTTTCTTTCGTCAAGTGCTTAGTCAAATAAGTGGGTCTCAAATGAAATGCATACTCTGAAGAGCAAGATACTGTCAAAATTACACAAGCAATCAATGTGACAGGTGTCGAAAAGAATGACAGGTATATAGATAAGGAAAGTCATGCAGATATAGCAAAATGATGTATTTGGCCCCATTCTGACAGATGTAAGTACTTTCCAGTGTGGCTTACTACAATTATAACTAATGACAAGTTAAATATATTAAAAACAAAGATTCCAAGACTTACCAAGCAGGAAAGCACCGGCAGACAGGCACAATAAATAAAACACACAAACACACACACAGAATTTCTAGCTTTCGCAACCGACGGTTGCTTCTTCAGGAAAGAGGGAAGGAGAGGGAAAGACGAAAGGATGTGACAAGTTAAGGTAGGATTGTCCAGCACATTGTTTGTACTGCCCAGCAAATTATTTGCACTGATACATTATGTGATCAAAAGTATCCGGACACCCCCAAAAATGTAAGTTTTTCATATTAGGAACACTGTCATTCCACCTACTGTCAGTACTCCATATCAGTGACCTCAGTAGTCATTAGACATTGTGAGAGAGCAGAATGGGACTCTCCATGGAACTCTGAGACTTCGAACGTGGTCAAGTGATTGCGTGTCACTTGTGTCATTCATCTCTACATGAGATTTCCACACTCCTAAACATCCCTAGGTCCACTGTTTCCAATGTGAGAGTGAAGTGGGAACATGAAGGGACATCTACAGTACAAAAGCATACAGGCCGACCTCGTCTGTTGACTGAAAGAGACCACTGACAGTTGCAGAGGGTTGTAATGTCTAATAGGCGGATATCTATCCATACCATCACACAGGAATTCCAAACTGCATCAGGATCCACTGCAAGTACCATGACAGTTAAGCAGGAAGTGAGAAAACTTGGATTTCATGGTTGAGCAGCTGCTCATGAGCCACACATCATGCTGGTAAATGCCAAATGACACCTCACTTGGTGTAAGGGTCATAAACATTGGACAATTCAACAGTGGAAAAATGTTGTGTGGAGTGACGGATCACGGTCCACAATGTGGCGATCCGATGGCAGGGTGTGGCTATGGTGAATGCCTGCTGAACATTATCTGCCAGCGTGTGTAGAGCCATCAGTAAAATTCGGAGGCGGTGGTGTCATGGTGTGGTCATGTTTTTCATGGAGCGGGCTTGCACCCCTTGTTGTTTTGCATGGCACTATCACACCACAGTCCTACATTGATGTTTTCAGCACCTTCTTGCTTCCCACTGTTGAAGAGTAATTCGGGGATGGTGACTGCATCTTTAAACAAGATCAAGCACCTGTTCATAATGCAAGGCCTGTGGTGGGATGGTTACATGACAATAACATCCCTGAAATGGACTACCCCGCACAGAGCTCTGACCTGAATACTATAGAACACCTTTGAGATGTTTTGGAATGCTGACTTGTGCCAGGCCTTACCGATCTATATCAATACCTCTCCTCAGTGCAGCATTCCATGAAGAATGGCCTGCCATTCCCCAACAAACATTCTAGCACCTGACTGAATGTATGCCTGCGAAATTGGAAGCTGTCGTCACGGATAAGGGTGGACCAATACCATATTGAATTCCAGCATTGACGATGGAGGGTGCCATGAACTTGTAAGTCATTTTCAGCCAGGTGTCCGAATACCTCTGATGACATAATTTATGTTTTTCTATGTTTGCCATGAACATCAATTACAACCTAATTGAATGTATGTCAGAGAACTGAACACAGTGTCAAATCATTCCATGATGCATCTCAAACAGCGGCAAGTTTATAGACTATTGAGAAAATGGAATGAAATGTCACCACTGAGGATTCTTGGGAAGAAAGTTCCAACACCATAGTAAAATGGTGGTGGTGTCTGCAACATCGATGCTCTACCTCACATTACAGCAGTGGATTTTGGTGCTTTTGGGTGTCCATCTCTGTTTTATTGTTTTTTATTGTTATGTGACATAATAAGTAGATTACACGAGGACATGGACATCAGAGTCCTTCCTCAGAAGAGAACAAATATCTGAAAGTGAGAAATGATTTAAATTTTACAATAACTGCACAAAGAAAAGCCTCCATTGAGCATAAATAAGATTACAAATAGAAGAAATAATAATAATAATAAAAAATTGTCTTCAACAGTGAAAAAGTCAGCTCTGCTGAAGGAGAAACAGACAGTTCTCTTAATGTTATTTAGTAGTTTGGAACCACAAAGAATACATAAAAAGGCAATATTTATAATCTTCTGTAAACTGTGTGATGTGGTCTACTTTACACTTGGCCAGTTTAGTGGTGGCTGTTCATCCTGCTGGACAGCTAGTTGGTGGTCACACCAATATGAAAGCTGTGTAGTGATTGCAGCAGAACCAGTAAATGATACAGCTGCTTTCACAGGTGGCCTGGCCCCTGATGTGGTACGATAAACCTGTGACAGGACTAGAATAAAAAGTACTGGATGGTTGGACGGGGCAGGTCTTGCATCCGTGTCTACCAAGGGATATGAACCTTGTGGGAAGGTGTTAAGATTGGGAGTAGCATAGGACATTGTGGAGATTGTGCAGGTGACAGACCATCACTTTAGGAGGGTTGGGAAGTATCTTGGATAGGACGTCCCTCATTTCAGGGCATGATGATAGGTAATCAAAGCCCTGGCAAAGGAAGTGGTTCAGCTGTTTCAGTCTGGGACAGTACTGAGTGACAAAGGAGACACTCCTTTGTGGCTGGTTATTGGGGATGGTGAGAGGATTGTGGGTGTGAGCGGAAATGGCACGGGAGATTTCTTTGTGGACTAGTCTGGAGGATATTGCCTGTTTGTGAAGGCCTTGGTGAGATCATCAGCATACTGTGCAAGGGCATTCTTGTCACTGCAGACACGCTGTGCTCCAATGGCCATCGGGAGATGGCATATCTGGAGTGACAAAAACACCCTGTTCAGTATGCTGAGAGTCTCACTAAGGCTTTCAGACATGCACTATTCCCGAGAACTAGTCTGCAAACAGATCTCCCATGTCATTTTCCCTCACACCCCCAACCCTTCCCCTAGCCCCAAGACCATCCACAAAGGAGTATCCCTTTCATCACTTATCATGCTCTGAAATGAACAACATCCTACCTGAGATACATCCCACCCCTCCTAAAGTGGTGGTCTGTCGCCCACACAACCACCACAACATCCTAGTCCAGCCCTATACTACTCTGAATCCTAACCCCTTTCCACAAGGATCATATCCCTGTGGAAGACACAGGTGCAAGACCTACCAAATCTACCTACCCAGCACATCTTATTCCAGTCCTGTCACAGGTTTATCCTACCACACCAGGAGCTGGCCCACCTGTGAAAGCAGCCATGTCATTTACCTATCTCTGCTGCAATCATTGCACAGCTTTTTATATTGGTATGACTACGAACCAGCTGTCAACCTGGATGAATGGCCACTGTCAAAGTGGCCAAAAGTAAAGTAGACCACCCTGTGGCATGACATGCAGCTGAACATAAACATGTTTGCTTTTAATGGCTGCTTCTCTACCCGAGCCATCTGGATCCTCCCCTCCACTACCAGCTTTTCTGAACTGCGCAGATCGGAGTTATCCTTATAACATATCCTCTGCTCCCATAACTTTCCCGGCCTTAAAGAGTGGCTACATACTATCCACACACCCTCCACCTGACAGTTTCCGCCCCTCTGTCCTATCATCTCCTCCCCATTCTCATCATCCACCTTCTTTGTTTGGAGCCCTCTGTCAATGTACCATCCATATTTTCTTGTTCCTCTTCTTTCTTCTCCGCTTATCAGCCCCACAACCTCCTGAGCCTGTATCTATTGGCATTCTAGTCCATGCAGACTCTGGTCGACAGCATTTGTCTCTCTCCCTGTCAGTACATTACTATCCCTTCTCCTTCCCCACCCCCTACAGATTGCTGCTTGCATTCCATGTGTTAGTTGTCTTCTGGCCAAAGATGCTGAAGCTGGGAGTCATGAGTGCATGAGGCGTGCATGTATGAATGGTGCATGTTTCTCTTTTGCTGATGAAGGCTGTAGCTGAAAGCTTTATGTAGGTGCCTTTTAATTGTGACAGTCTGCAACTTAACATGTCTTCTTTATGGTAAATAGCAATTTATCTTTTCCTTATTTGTTGCTACCACATAAAATTGCAGACATAGAGAATGAATTTTACTTTGAACTGTGCAGTCATTAAAGCAATAACTGCTGATAGAATTGCTAAAAGGGGAATATTAAGTTGACTAATACCGTGATTCATCCGTTGCCAAGATGATCGTCTACATGCAAATGATGTGACCGCTATAGAAGGATGCCTATTTAATAAGTTTTACGAATTTGTTACAAACTTAAGTTCACTCACATTCTTTGCAGGTACGAACAAGGAATCCTACAACTATAATTAAGGAACATTAATCCCTAATGGAAGAGAACATGAATTTTAGATCCACATTGTACTGCATGTGTGTGCCTCTTTTCCTAAATATCAGTTCATTTTGAACTTGTCTGTTGGCTACTACAGGGGGACTTTTTGCCCACAACAGTACTCAGTAATTTAAAACTACCTTCTTACATAGTGACATCATTATTGAATTATTATTGTACTGAAGTGGTGCAAGTGTTCCACAATAACAAATCATAAATGGTTATGAGACACCACAGATTTGCTGAGTTGATATCTATCCAAACGATATTATTTATTAATCGCTTGCTGCTTGCTCTGAAGTAGTCCAGCTCCTGTATGTTAGAATGATGGTGGAACAAAACTTTGCACAGTCTATCACCTACATTCAACACCATAGCTACTTAATCTGACAATCTATGACTATGTCCAAAAGAAAAATAATTCAAAAGGATTCTTCTCCCTTCCTGCAAAGTGTACAAGCTTCAGCCAAAACTTCCTTTCAACTTCTATCAATGGCACTCAGTCATCTATATAATCATCATCCGCCAGTTTAAATTATACTGAGGGAAAACGGTATTCCCCTATGCTACATATGCTGCACCTTAATAATTTTGTTTTAATCACAGTGTCAGCAATTTACTGTGTGTCCTGATAACTGTTCGCAGGATACTCAAGAAATTCACTTTCAACATTACCCATATTTACTTTGTATCCTATTACAAACCAACTACAAGGTGGTATTCTACTGAAAACTTACCTTAACACTCTGTGAAGTATCAGCATTATTTTCTTTGCCATCTAATTGATTAGCCTTCCTTGGTAAAGTTGTCTGGTCCTTTGGCCACACCTACAAATTAAGTCAGTTCCCATTTATTCTGTGACTTGTCACTTATTCAACTAGTAAACAAATGAACTCAACTTTACACACAATATTCTGACAGTAAACCTAGCAATCTTTCTTACGTAGTGCAAACAACGATCTTATGTATGCCTGGGCTACAACAGAGCTGTGATATTTTTTTGGAATTGTGATGATATTTCTATCTGCAGTAAAAGCAGTGGATTCCGATAGGATCAAGTCTGTTTATCTCTACTGAGACATGGATAATATATTATACAAGCAAGGAATAATTACAAATGATGAAAATGGTAACTACCTAACATTCTTTAATGTGTTAGTTCGCAGAATAACAGAACACCCACTCACAGTGTTCACAGAAAATATACACACTGCAACCTCCTCTTTATCTGTAGTGTTCATACACCGTGAGCAGTCCGCCCCTGGTAATTGAGTGGTCAGCGCGATGGAATGTCATATCTAGCGGCTCGGGTTCGATTCCCGGATGGGTCGGAGATTTTCTCTGCTCAGGGACTGGGTAGTGTGTTGTCCTTATCCACATCATTTCATCCCCGTCGACACGCAAGTCGCCAATGTGGTGTCAACTCAAAAGACTCGCACCAGGCGAACGCTCTACCCAACAGGAGGCCCTAGCCACACAGCATTTACATTTACTGTCAGACAAGAACAACATGACTGCAGGAGTTGACATATTTGTTCAACATAATTTATAAATTAATGTCAAACTAGCAATATTGACTTACAACTGCGGTGTGGAATGGTTCAAGAGCTGGCTCACTCTCTAGAAAAATCAGTGTGTGCTACAAGAATATAGCATTTGAGGTGTTTCATTCTAATCAATGAAGCCAAACCACTGACTCTGTAATAATAAAGGCTACCTAGCTATCTGAATACTGCACTCTTTGTCGTTGTTGGGTCATAAGTGTGGCACACTATCAGAGGAGCTGAGGTGGTGTTCGAGGAACACTGGCACCAAAGAACTTAAACAGCCTATGCTGTGCACAGGCTGGAGTATAATCTTGACATGAGATATAGCAGGACCAGCATCATGGTGCAAGCTCCAAGTTTTCAGAACAATATAATTAACATGACACTGAAAATATAACAAACAGCAATAAAAGTTTAAATTTAAGCAGGAGTTGGGGTCTAGCAATTTTTCTACTTAAAATCTTGTTGGACAGCAAATCTTGTTAGGCTTAAAACTACAAGGATTTGCAAGTTTCACAGAATATCAGTGTAGGCATCAGGAAACAAGTGGAAAGCACAGCTGGTCAAACACTTCTATCAACAGCAGTGCTCTGACACTGTTACCTCATGGTGTGCTGAGAGTTTGGATAACAAGATTATTCAAAAGGAAATCATATGCAACACATAACAAAGGCAACTAGGCAGTATTTCTAAAACAAGTGGATACAGGTCTTGTCTGTACTGGTACAAACATTAACAACAGTTGTTGCTAATAATACAACCTCTGACAATAAAGGTTGGTGAATGAAGTCAGAATGGTTAATTGGGCAACACTGGCGACTCACAATGCTGCACGTGCGAAGCCGCTGGTGTTGTCTACCTGCCACCACCAAAGTTCAGTTGAGCATCATGTGTATTCCGTGTTAGACCTGTTGGATGAAGTGCTTGTTTAGTGCATTGGTTCTGAACTGAGAACAGGACAATGAACGGGCAAAGGATCAATTTTAAGTTTTGTTTTAACCTTGGCAAGACACCGGGGCGGGGGGGGGGGGGGGGGGGGGGGGATGGGGGGGGGGGGTGACGGGACCAAGCACTGTCCGTGAAGAGTGTGTACGAGTGGTTCACCCGTTTCAAGGAGGCCAGGAAAGTGTTTCTGACAATCCCCGTGGCGGACAACCAGCGATCGCCATCAGTGGCGAAAACCTTGAGAAAGTCAGGACATTTATTAAGAATGACCCTTGATTAACTGTGCGCATGACAGAAGATGAACTGCAGATGAACCATGGATTCAGGTGACAAATCCTTAGCCAGGAGTTAGGGAAGAGAAAAATGTGTTGTTGAGTTGTGCCACATCACTTGACTGATGATCAGATGCAGGCACATTTACAGGCTCCACAGGATTTTGTCGAAACGGTGGATGCGACATCGAATTTCTTGAACCGCATTGTCACTGAGGATGAAACCTGGTGTCTCCAATATAATGCTGAAACGAAACGGCAAAGCATGGAATGGCGTTCTCTTACATCATCTCATCGGAAAACTGTCAGAGCCAAAAAATCACACATCAAAACGATGTTCATCTCCTTTTTTAATAGTCAAGGCATTATCCACAAAGAATTTCTACCTAAGGAAACACAGTTGCACACTGCATGGTACGTTGAAATTTTGGCCCATTTCTTGCAACGTCTATGCAGGGTACAATCCCAGGACGTACAACAATGTTCCGGTTTCTTGTTCATGATAACACTCACCACACACAGCCAATATCATGAAACAGTTCCTGGAAAAAATGTGATGGTGCAAGTTGAACATCCACCATACTCGCCGGATCTCAATCCTAGAGACTTCTTCCTATTCCCTTGACTCAAACTCGCTTTGAAAGGAAAGAGATTTGGCAATATTCCTGACATCCAACAAAATATGATGTGGCTTTTGAACATCATCCCAACGGAAGACTTTGTGCAAAGTTTCCAGAACACATATTGCCAAGCTCAGTGGTGCATAGTTATGGGAGGTGAATATTTCGTAGGACAGTAAGGTAACTGTAGTTCATAGTTCATATACATTAATGTTACAGGACTATTCACTAAACTTTAATGTCAGAGGTTGTAGAAAGATAAAAAAAGAATATCAACACAAACTGGTACTCTCTGTCTGGGATTCAGAGTGGTGTTCTGTTTTTATTGCAAAGATCTCAAACAAAGTCCCATTGACATGAAGCAGTAAATTGAAAATCCACATAATTTTAAAATAAATATAAAAAACATATCTTATTAACTTCCTTTTACAAATTTACGATAGGCATGCACAACTGATTTTCCAGATAACTAGTCTGGAGTGACAACTATTTACATGCATGGCAGATTTATGGAGAGGGCAGCTGCAAAATGTGGGCAGCGTGGAAGGCAGAAATGAAACAATCAGTGACCTCTGAACTGTGGCACTACAAGAGAGTTTAAGGGTGTGTAGTATCAAAACTATAACTTCACCTGTACAACTCAATTGCTAAGCCAAGAGCTACCCAGTTTCAGAAAAAATCATAGCAATTAATGAAACGAGGTACCAAAACCACCAGTTGACCTATACAGGTCAAATTAAAATCCCAATACCAATACAGAAAGTCAAAACAGGCAGCACTGCACAAAACAGAGCATCAAAAAGATAGCTTCACCTATATAGCTCTCCTGAAGAACCCCAATAACAACACATGAAGCCAAGATTGCAGAAATTAATTACAGTTGATATTAACACTGCAAGGAAAATTCAGGGAGAACATGAATAATTTAGGACTAGAAGGGATAACTCACTGAATAATGGAAGGATTGAGTCACTGAAAAGGACACGAAAAAGAACGAAAACTTCATTAGTGGATGATAAGTGAAAAGCTAATCTAGAGATCACAGATATCAAGATTCTGGAACTACACCAGAATGGTGGTCAACAGTTTTGGTATGTTACTTGCAATTATTTTGTCTTGTATCACTTATCAGAATGTCATTCATGGAGTACTGTAAGTGCTGAAAGGCTGTTAGCTACCTTCATGTAAGTACATGTATAAATGAAGCATACCGTCCAGTTTAGAAAGTTCCATTTCACTTATTTGAAACATAAACTGACACTGGAACTACCTGCCAAATGAAAACTGTTAGCCAGACTGAGACTCGAAGTTGGGAACTTTTGCCTTTCACAAGCAATTGCCCTACTAAACAAACTATCCGAGTCCAACTCTCAACGACTGAGTGTTGACCATTCTGCTATGTTGTTCCCACAAAATGTAAATCAACTGGGAAACTAAAGGTGACATGTGCACAGGCAGACATGTGAGAATGTGCATGTGACTGCAATCGGCTGATAATTTTGTGTCTTGCTATAAATTTTATCATTTATCAATTTTTTACTATCTGTGCACATATTTTTATATACTATCATTGTGGTGACAAAACAATTCTGTAATAGGCTGATTGAAAAATCGTTCACGTTCACTTGGCCTTGATGACTAAAAGTCAAGATTTAAAGATTCTTATTAGCTGCATAACAACTGCAACACTCACTGAAAATAGACCTCTAGTCTTATGACAGACAAATATATACTGTCGTGCGACATATATCATTATGATAATGTTGTCATGAAGCTAGTAATACAAGATAAATAACGGATAGTTAATAGACCGACCATCTAAAAAACTCCAAGACTGATTTTATTCTCGGCACATAAGTGATGTCATTGTAGTAACTACAGTGGCAGCTTGAACTGTCAGCTGTAAACAACAGATGTTCACTCATATAGTCAGCTGTGAGCAGGCAGTGTTAAGCAGTGATAGTTCAGCCATATGGTGTCAATGCTTTAGTGTCACACATCACAATGAAACATCCTCTTTAAATCAAGTTTTAAAGACGTTCTCCAGAACGTTTTGAAGAAGACAAAAATTTGTGCAAACTTTGTTCCACACATCTCAACTCTTAAACACAAAAGAAAAAGACATGTGAACTTATGTATGATTTGACTTGATTTAAATGCAAAATGCGGATGGTTGTTTTCTGGAAAAAAATCATCACAGATGAAAAGATTTGGTGTTATCTACATGAATCTATCACAAAAAGAGAAAATGCAGAAGTTCACATGAAGGTCAATGCTTTGACAATATGACAGACATTTGAGCCAATGTGACGTGCGAGTTGCACATCACAAAGAAGGACTTTCCTGACCGTTTCTCTTGGTTGTACAAATGTTTTGTGCATTATACTCAAGTGGGGCAAGACTATGTAGAACACCCGTAGCATTAAGGCCACCATCTTCACTTTTCTCGACTTTTTATTAATCTAGTCTAACTTTTTGGACTGATGGGGTACAACAGACAGCAACAGTTATTTTTCAAATTAATGATTGGCCTATTAATTTTTCTACATTACACTTGGCTCTAGCAGCCACAATATTTTATAATAGTTTAATAATGCATTTTTAAACATATTCTCTATATCTATCTCAACTCATTCCACATCCCTGTAGGTCCTGTTTCAATGACTTCTATGGAAAATGACAAGTGGATGAACAAGTGCCCTGTAGGACAATATCAAATTGTCCTACAGGGTACACTAAAACACAAACGCACGCGCGCGCGCGCACACACACACACACACACACACACACACACACACACACACACACACTCACACACACACACACACACAACAATTAATTTATTAAAAAAAAAAAAAACTTTGAATCATACAATCACAATATTAGAATACAGGTACCTATATCACTCGTATTTTTATTTATTGTTAATGTAAAACATTACAAATGGGAATTCCACTCCTGCTAATGCAAGTGACACTGATGGTAGAATAATTTAATATGAAAAATAAGACCAGTTGTTCCACGAGATGAAACAACATAGCACATGAGAAGCAGAATTTTTTTTTTCTTTTTGGTCATAATAAGGAACTTAAAGCACGTAATAACAAAGAGAATAAAATATTTCAAAGATACCATAATTCAATCTTATATCAAGCTCTCAATAAAATTTTTAACATTACTTTGAGCATTCAATGACATGGTAGATGGAAGTAATTGAATCAATAAATGCCTAACGACACTGGTCAGTATTCAGTGCTTCCTAGCTGCTGCCAACTTCAACCAGAGGACAACACTGTGTTAGTACAGTAGATGTGCACTTACGAGAGCAGAAAAGATACACACGGATAACACCACTGTAATACGAGGGTCGGTCAAAAAGTAATGCCTCCCATTTTTTTTCTACTTAAAAAAATTAAGTTAAGTGAAAAATTTGAATTTGGCGCCATTCCTCAAACCTTCTTCTGCAATCCACTGCAGTAGTAACTTTCTGTGTCAACAGGTGGCAGCACAGCAGAAGTTTGTAAGATGGCCGACATCGATGTTCGTTTGAGACAGCGTTGTGTGATTGAATTCTTGAATGCAGAAGGTGAAACGCCCATACGCATTCATGAAAGACTGAAGAAGGTGTATGGTGTTGTGACAGTGGATGTCAGCACTGTTAGACGATGGGTTCGTCGTTGTAAGGAAGCTGAAGGGCAAACACCGTTGACTGACGAAAAGCGGAGCGGCAGGCCAGTGAGTGCAGTGACTCCACACAACATTCAGCAAGTTGATGACATCATTCGTGGTGACCGTCGGGTGACTGCAGATGAAGTGTGACGCATTATTTCTCTTAGTAAAGGCAGTGTGATCACGATTATTAAACAATTGGGGTACTCAAAAGTTTGTGCACGGTGGGTTCCAAGAATGTTAACCGATCAGAATAAAGAGGCAAGGAAAACAATAGCCTCGCAACACTTGCAGCGCTTCCGTTTGGAGGGAGATGAGTTTCTGAAAAACATTGTGACCGGGGACGAAACATGGGTGCATTTTTTTGAACCCGAATCAAAGAGGCAGTCAATGGAGTGGCGTCACACAAGCTCGCCGAGGAAGAAAAAATTCAAAACTGTGCGATCGGCAGGGAAAGTTATGGCAACAGTTTTCTGGGATACAGAGGGTGTGATTCTGGTTGATTTTTTGGAGCAGGGATGCACAATAAATTCTGTTCAATACGTCACAACCCTCAAAAAACTTAAAGCACGTCTTCAGCGAGTTCGCCCAACAAAATCAATGGCAGATGTTCTTTTGCATGACAATGCAAGACCACACACACCAGTCGTCACACCTCTGACGAGATTGTCAAAATTGGATGGGAAGTTTTGCCTCATCCCCCATACAGCCCTGACCTAGCACCATCAGACTTCCATCTGTTCGGGCCACTAAAAGAAGCTCATCGTGGGATTCATTTTGAAGATGAGGAGGCCGTCAAAACATCCGTGCGTCAATGGCTTAGGAAGCAGAGCTGTGATTTTTACCGTGCTGGGATACATGCCCTTGTTCAAAGATGGACCAAAACTGTAGAGATGGGCGGAGATTACATTGAAAAATGACAAAATGATCCTCAATGTTGTGGTTTTCAACCTATGTAATTGCATTTAAATTTCCTGACAATTAAATGTAGAAAAAAAATAGGAGGCATTACTTTTTGACTGACCCTCGTATTATTGCAATTGAGCTTGTTGTCTTCTTAATATTAGAAAATTAAAACCTGTGTTGCCTTTTATGTCAAGTTGGTAATGATGAGAAGGCACTCAATACCGATCAATGACAGTTGATTTCTACTTTGCTAGTTGCTCACTTAACTGAGTGCTTAGGTTGTGTGTATAGTAAGTTATATTCTTCAGTGCTCCACTTCATATCTGGCACAATGCCTCAGTCACCCTTCAGATGAATGTGCACAGTAAAAGTTTCATCTATTGTTTCTTTTTAATAGTAATGACGCATTTTTTTGCCACTTGCCTTATGCGCTTGCATGTGCTTCTTCGCATTTGATTTTTGAGCAAATGCTCTTCCACAGACAACACACTGAAATGGTTTCTCACCAGTGTGGCTTCTGATGTGCTGCTGCAAGTCAAAGTTCTTGGTAAACAACTTCGTGCAGAAATTGCATTTCAACTGTGAAGTGACAAGAAAAATAGCATTTTAGTAATGTATCCTTTAATTCCTGTGCAGTACAAGTAACAAAATAAGAACTTATAATCAAAGATTCAGCTAAACATGAGGTAACCCCACATTTATCTAATACGAGTAATGACTACTTCCCTGACACAATAGCTCTGCCTTGTATCAACGATAAATGAGAGAGGAAGAGGAGGGGGGAAGATACAGACTGTGGCAATAGTTGTGTAGGTTTTGTGGTATTGGCACTCTACACAACTATCATTAGAAACCCTATATTCTGTCAATTTTGATGAGTAGGGATATATCCTTGCGTAATTATTGTCTTCAACCATTCAATTTTGATTTATCGGTATGGTTTGGCCCCCTCCACCACCTCTCTCCCTTGGTTGTATGGAACCATTTGATATAAAGCAAACTTGTCACGGAATGAGTCATGGGGATATAATTCACAGAATATTGGTTTGAAAGGCACAGGCAAATCAAGAGAGTTTGAACAGTACATACATACACATGTTTAGTAGTTCACACAATGCCCTACATGATCAAAGTTTTATTACCTGGTGATATTTTTATGTTCTTTTACAAGTTTTTTTCATGACTTAAATAGGACATTGATCTGAGTGTGGCGAATGTATATAAACTGCTGGTCACAAAACTGTAACACTGTGAAGAGTAGCAAACAGTGAAATTTTATTCTCCAGTTTCCTCAGTGTGAGTGATTATTGGTGTGCTTCCTGGTGTACAGCCAAGTAGTTAGTACCATTTTATGGATACTATTTTGATGACTGTTCAAATCCCAGTGCATAAAATGGAATCCACAACTTGACTGAACGTCCAAAAGCACACTGTTCAAAAAATTTTACATACAGTGTGTATTGTAGTGAGGTACAACTTTCAGTCCCACTGCTATCTTTGCCATCTCAGTGAGAAAAGATTAATATTTGTTTATGAAACAGATCGCTATGAATTACAATTTATCATTATCATTATCATTTTAATGTTTCTGTGCCTCACTTATCATTATTCGCCATTGTTAGTTATAACCAGGAAAGCATTGGCATGGTGCCTAAGTTTCTAGCATTTATCCATATGTTTAATGAACACAACAGATGCATATTAACAGAGACTTTAGTCATCAGTAATACATCCTACTTCACTATTTACAACAGTCTGCCAACACTGGGGCTACTTTATTATTCCACAAATCACGTGCTTTTGAAGCAAAGAACTAGCTGGACCATGTTCGGCGCACATTTTCATCCGGAAAGTAAGTTCATTGAAGGTTGTTTGATAGAGTAGGAAAGGTGGAAATCTCAGGGTGCAAGATCAGTTGAACAAGGTGGGTGCTGAGTGACTTCGCAACCCAAACCCCATACATTTTTTTTTTTTGTCAGTCTAGCAGAATGTGGGCAGGCATCAGCATGGAGTAGCATCACTTAACACAGTCTTTCTGATCATTGTTCTTGGATTGCATTTGCAAGACAGCTCATTCGTGGACAATAAATTTCAGTAGTGATGGTTACACCTCAGTGAAGCAATTCGTAGTAAATCACACCGTCGCTGTTTCATCAGATGTGTGACATTATTTTTTGTGGATGTGTGCAGGTCTTTGTAAGGGGAGTTGCTGCTTTGTTTGAGCTGAACCATTACTTTCTTTTCCTCATGTGTGCATAAAGACATCATTTCTCATCACCAGTAATGATAGAGGATAGGAATGGTTGGTGTTGTTCACGAGTCAACTGATGAGAAAAAAGCTGAGAAGCACCTAAGGCCACCCACTGACTTTTGTGATTTTTGCTTGGGAGCGTGTGGTACCCATACATCTGATTTTTTAATCTCCCCCATTGCATGCAAACGTTGCATGATGGTTGAATGATCACAATTCATCAAATCTGCCAGTTCTTGAGTATACAGACATATATCATTGTGGATTAAGACGTTTAAATTATCTTCATCAGGCCTTCTGAAAGTGGAGAGACCCAACTGTCAAAATGATTCTCCTTAAAATGAGAAAACCATTCCCTTGCTGTGCTCTGTCCAATGGCATTATCCTCACACATGGTGCAAATGTTTCTGGCTCCCTCTTCTGCTGTCACCCCTCTACTGAAGAATATGTCTGCAATGTCCAATTTCTCCACTTGGCACTCCATTTTCTAACATCCACAGCTCTACTCGGTACCTCCAAATGGCAAAATGACAATACATACACCAAGATACCAATGGTGGATTGCAAGACAATCCATAAATAAATTCATAGAAAACTCAGTACCAACATGTAAAATAAAAACACCATGAACATATGGACTAACTTAAGATTTTGTTTCTGTTTCATGTTGAATGAGTGAGTGTTGGGGTGACACTGCATCAAACAAACCGTCAGGAGTGTACTGTCATCACAATACCTGGTGTGTCAAATTTTGCTGACAGTGAGTGATTACGACAAAGTACTGCCATTTTGTTCCTATTCCCTGTGATCATGATTTAAACACGGTGTGAAAAATAAGTATTGTAAACGAATTGTACTAAAAATGTTGTACTAGTTAGTTGCCGCTTACGTCTCATCCTCACAGGTTGCCCATCATATGGCTTAACATGGACAAGGAGAGTACACTGCAAAAAGTTATTATATGTGACAAGTGACAAGTGAAAATTTAAGTTACACGGAAACTTATTTGGCAGATTATCCATTTTTCCAAGAGGTAGGGAGGAGGGAAGGGAGAAAGACAATTATTGCATTGTAGTCTATTACAGAAATACTTATAGCTTGAAACACTAATGAGGCTTTAAAGCATTATAACATTTACGGCGAAGGGGGGGGGGGGGGGGGGGGCAGGTGGAGAGAGGGGTGCATGGACAATGAGGATGTACCAGTACCAGTACTGAATATACTGAAGAGAAGACTATGGCAGACACTGAGTACAAAGTACATTACTGTTATATATATTGGCTATCCTATGTCACCATATCAATTGTCACACTCTACGGATACTTACTACAACAATATTTTCTCTGATTACAACCTGCATCAAATATATAATATGACGTTGTGCTCATGCAGGATCATATAGGAGCATGGTGTATCATAGTATTATAGAGGTATTAACTGGTGCATCTGATACTGCTTCAACAACCTACAGTCAATCTGTCAACTTTCAGTCTAAACTAGACCTCGGACTACACAAGAGGGCAATCTGTCACCACAAAATGTATTCCAAAAACTAATAAAGACGCAAAATAAAAATTTTCAGCATTCTGTTCTCTTTCTGTTTTTGTAGATATGATGCGACACTCCACATCATCACCGTGTTGCAGGACGGAATCTGACATCCGTTTTCAGTAGGCTCAGTTGATAAATACTAGGTTTGGAACTTAAACAGTGGCAACTATTTATTCACAACCAATACAAAAGAGTTACATGTTTGCACCTATTACTGTCCTTTAAAGTAGTCACCAGCATTGTGTAGAACCCATTGCCAGCACTGTGGAAGGCATAGTATACCTTTGGCAGAGCCTGATGTTCCTTTATTAAAACACAAAACAGCATATAATACACCAAATTTTAATGTTTCATAGTGTACAAAAACTGTTTTTGGAAGGCAATTCCAAATTACAGATTTCAAACTTTCTTTCAAAATTTGAGTTTTTCCATGTAAGCACTTCTTGAGTAGATCAGTACTAGCCAAGTCCCTTAATATAGGTTTTATAGCACTAATAACTGCTAGAGCTATAGAGTGTTTGTGTTTATAATGTTCACTAGAACACAATGCCCGATTTTATTTGCATCTGGTCTCAGGACCATTTGGGCAAAGGCTGTGTTGAGGGTCATCACCACTTGATACTTTATGGAATAATATTGCCCATACAGCTCTTCTCATATTTTCCAAATCGTTAGAGTTCCTTCTTATGAATAACCCATAGTAAACTTGCAGCTTGTTTATTTCACAGTTTGTAAGATGTTCCTTTCCTCTAAGTTTTATTTTTCCATCTTCTAATTTATTTCCTGCCTTTTCCTTTAGAAGCTTTCTCAGCCTTGATCCAAATCTTTTCTGAACATGTCCTATGCATACAAGTTTCGTAATCTGAATGTCAGGGGCATACGGCTTCTCCTCACAGATTTTTGCGAAGGCTTTGCTGTCACCATCACCGAGATATTTCGTGTACATGACACATCTTGCACTGATATAGCACAGCATGGTATAGTGCTTTGACGACCACTCCACCTGTCATGAAATACGCTTTTCAATATCGCTACAACCGCACGCGAGCTATGTGCCGGTCATCCATCATGTTGAAGTAAATTGTCATTCTGTCATGCAGTGAAACATCTTGTAGTAACGTCAGTAGAAGATTACATAGGAAATCAGCATACATTGTACCGTTTAGATTGCAATCGATTAAATGGGGGCCAATTATCCTTCCCTCCATAATGCCGCACCATACATTAACACGCCAAGGTCGCTGATGTTCCATTTGTCGCAGCCGTTGTGGATTTTCTGTTGCCCAATTGTGCATATTGTGCCAGTTTACATTACTGATGTTGGTGAATGATGCTTCATCGGTAAATAGAACGCGTCCAAAAAATCTGTCATCTTCCCGTAATTTCTCTTGTGCCCAGCGGCAGAACTGTACACGATGTTCAAAGTCATCGCCATGCAATTCCTGGTGCATGGAAATGTGGTAAGGGTGCAATCAATGTTGATGTAGCATTCTCATCACAGACGTTTTTGAGATTCCCGATTCTCGCGCAATTTGTCTGTCACTGATGTGCGGATTAGCTGTGACAGCAGCTAAAACACCTACTTGGGCATCATCATTTGTTGCAGGTCTTGGTTGACGTTTCATATGTGGCTGAACACTTCCTGTTTCCTTAAATAACATAATTATCCGGCGATGTCGTCCAGAATACCGAGCAGCATACATAGAACACACCTGTTGGGCATTTTGATCACAATAGCCATAAATCAACACAATATCGACCTTTTCTGCAATTGGTAAACGGTCCATTTTAACACAGGTAATGTATCACGACACAAATACTGCCTGCACTAGCGGAATGTTTTGTGATACCACGCACTTATATGTTTGTGACTATTACAGCACCATCTATCACAAAGCAAAAAAAGTGGTCCGGCTAAAACATTCATATTTCTTTACGTACTACACGAATATATAATAAAAAATGGGGGTTCCTATGTAAAAAAAAATAAAATAAAAAATAAAAAAAATAAAGCCACAGCGTCATTTAGCGGGCCAACCATAGTTCCATCTGGTTTCCCCTTTCAAGCTAGACAAGTTCTGTTCTTGGCAGTTTTTTTGTTTGATGCTTATTTTGTGAGATATTTGGCCCAGTCACTATCAATGGGCCACCCTGTGTGTGTGTGTGTGTGTGTGTGTGTGTGTGTGTGTGTGTGTGTGTGTTTAAGGGCAAAGAGTAAGGGCAGAGATGTCAGTCGAGGCGGAAGTACAGAGGCAAAGAAGTTGTTGAAAGACAGGTGAGGTATGAGCGGCGGCAACTTGAAATTAGCGGAGGTTGAGGCAAAGGCAAATGTCTGCTTGTGTCTGTGTATGTGCGGATGGATATGTGTGTGTGTGAGAGTGTACACCTGTCCTTTTTTCCCCCTAAGGGAAGTCTTTTCGTTCCCGGGATTGGAATGACTCCTTACCCTCTCCCTTAAAACCCACATCCTTTCGTCTTTCCCTCTCCTTCCCTCTTTCCTGAAGAAGCAACCGTCGGTTGCGAAAGCTAGAAATTCTGTGTGTGTGTTTTTGTGTTTTATTTATTGTGCCTATCTACCGGCGCTTTCCCGCTTGGTAAGTCTTGGAATCTTATGGAACATCTTTATAATTAGTGTAGCAGTATTCACTCTAATATTCACAAAACCAATATCTCTCTGTACTGGTGCAAAAGAAGTTTCAGTTGCATAAGTGAAGTAGCATCTTTGTAATATTACGATATATAATAGCATCTCTGACACTCATATGCTTAAACACTATGTATCTATCAAAACATGTGGGGCATGTTAGAAGTCTGTTCTGTGACTAAGCTGAAGTGCTCAGTGATACAAATTTACGTGTGCAATGATACAAATGTGGTAGAAATGCATTCAGTGACAAATATGAAGCACTCAATTATGCAAGTTTATGTGTGCAATGATGTGAATGTGGTGAAAACTACAAATGTTGTCTGCTGGACAAAAACTATGAAAACAAGTACTCCAAGCCAACATTTCATGTGAGTCACATCCCAATGCAAATCTGTAACTCAACCATCTTTTTGACATGCTTAGAATTATGTATTATTTATATTTTAGGATAACTAATCAGTAAAAAACACAACACATGTGGCGATGAAAGTATGAAAGCCATCTGTCGATGAATCGTAATGATTCGAAACCAGTAACGGTACTCTTTGAATAAAGGAACTTAAAATAAATTTGTGGCTGGTTGCTTTCTCAAAACCATCAACATTCAGCAGTCAGCTTCAAATGCCGGTTCTGTGATTTTTTCCAATAAGTTCCTCAAAAAGAATGCTGCATTACCTACAAGGAGTCCCATTTGAGTTCCTGAAGCATCTCTGTAACACATAGATGTTGTTCAAACCTACCGGTAACAAATCTAGCAGCCTATGTCTGAACTGTCTCGATGTCCTCCCTCAATCCAACCTGATATTGATCCCAAACACTCAAGTAGTACTCAAGAATAGGTTGCACCTGTACCCTATGTGCAGTCTCCTTTACATGCGAAGCACACTTTCTTAAAATTCTCCCAATAAGCCGGGGTCGACCGTTCACCTTCTCCTGCACAGTTCTTATGTTGTGTGTTCCATTGCATATCGTTTTGCAACATCAGCCCAGGTATTTAAATGACTTCACTGAGTCAAGCAGAACACTAATATTACTGTATCCGAACATTACAAGTTTGTTCTTCCTACCAATCTGCATTAACTAACATTTTTCCACATTTACAGCTACTCCCAACCAGAAAATTTGTGTAAGTCGTCTTGTATCTTCCTACAGTCATGCAACTTCGACATCTTACTTTATACTACAGCTCATCAGCAAACAACTGCAGATTGCTGCCCACCCTGTCCACAAAATCATTTATGAATAGAGAGCTACAGCAGTCCTATCACACTTCCATGGGACAGTCCTGACGATAACCTTGTCTTCATGAACACTCACCATAAAGGACAACCTATGGGGTTCTATAATTTAAGAAATCTTCAAACCCCTCACATATCTGTGAACATATTCCATATGCTCATATCTTCATCAACAGTCTGCAATGGAGCACTGTGTTAAATGTTTTCCAGAAAACTATAAATATGGAACAAGCCTGTTGCTCTTTATCCATAGTTCATAGTATATCACGTGCAAAAAGGGCAAGGTGAGTTTCGCATGAGCGATGCTTTCTAAAACCATGTTGATTCATGGACATCAGCTTCTCAGTCTCAAGAAAGTTTATTATAAATGAAATGAGAAAATGTTGAAGGATCCTGCAGCACTTTAAAGTAAGGCAGTTTGTTCTGTAATTTTGTGTGTCCGTTCTTTTACCCTTCTTATACATGGGAGTCACCTGTGGTTTTCTACAGTCGCCTGGAACTTTGTGCTGGGTTAGAGATTCACAATAAATGCAGGATAGGTAAGGGGCCAATGCTGTAGAGTACTCTTTGTAAAACCAAAGTGGGATTCCACTGGATCTCTTGATTTATTTGCTTTCAAATCTTTCAGCTGTTTACGCCTGGAATGCTTATTAGTATGTTCATCCATACGGGAGTCAGTCCGGTAGTCAAATGATGGAATGTTTGTATAATTCTCCTTTCTGAATGATTCCTTGAATGTGACATTTAAAACTTCAGCTTTTGGTTTGCTACCTACAACAGCCACAACAGATGGTCAACAAGGGACTGAATGGAGGCCTTATACTAGCTTACACTTTTACATATGACCAGATTTTCCTCAGATTCTCTGCCCCATATTTTGCTAAGGTATGATAGTGGTAGTTGTTATATTGCTTCGTGTGTAGACCTTCTCACTGATGCACGAATCTCTAATAATCTTTACTTGTCATTATTTGTTCATTCTCTTTTGAACCATGAGTGCAACATCCTCTGCTTCCTCATCATCTCACATATGTCATTATCAAACCATGATGGATCTTTTCCATCCCTTATCCACTTTCTAAGCACATAACTCTCCAGACCACAACTTACAATCTGCTAAAAATCTGCCCATAATTCTACTACTATTTGTTTTATACAGCACATCCACTCTCCTAGCCCTCTTGGCTGATTTATTAACTTTGTAACCATAGTTGCTACAATGACATCACAATCGCTAATGCCCGTTTCCATACTGACAATGTCGATAATGTCCAGCCTATTCGTAGCTACAATGTCTAAGATATTTCCATTGCAGTGGGCTGCTGAGCTAGCCCCTCAAGACAGTTTTTAGCAAACATGTTCAAAAGTACTTTGCATGACTGTCTGTCTCTACTCCTCATCAATGAATCCACAGGCATCCTTATCTCTACTTCGCAGATTAAAGTCATCTCCAATTAGTAATGGATGATCTACGCACTACTGACTATAGACTATTTTTGAATGACTAGAACTGTCACAGCGGAATCAGGCACCCAATAAAAACATTCAACAATTAACTTGATTTCACCTACACTTATATGCGACCAGATAGCTTCACAACATTTCTGCAAGTCAGCATCTCTGCCATATGGTGAGTAGCAACTATTCTTTTCATTAAATTGTTACATTCAATTCTGGATTTTCCACTGCTTGATTTTGTCAGGTAACTTCACTGTCACACACAACTTTGCCCTCAATAGAGACAATATTTTTGTCAACAGCAATCAGCACTCTGCCTCTTATGGCTTCTAATCTGTCTTTCCGATATATATTCCATGACTCACTAAATATCTCGGAGTTTTCCACATTAGGTTTCACCCAGCTCTCAGTCTCGGGAATAATTTGAATGTGGGAACTTTCCTGAAGGGCAGTGAATTCAGTAACTTTATTATGAATACTTCGACACTTTACTGATAAAAGTTTGACAGTTAAAGTGTCTTTACACTAAATGCAGTCTGACTTCCCTTGCTGCTTATCAACTGTGTTCATCAGAGAACCTCAAAGTACTGTCTACCCTAAAAATCCTCATGTGCACTCTGCAAGTTCTCTGCCACACAAGTAGCTGCTTCCTTTGTACTGTGCACTCTTGACCTATCAAGGAGAGTCCTACAAATCCCCACACAATAATGCAGGTCTAGAAATCTGCAGTCAAGACTACCACAGAGTTGACTAACACTCTGTTTGAGACCCTCCACTCGCCTCCAAACCAAAGGACCCTGATGAACTCTGGGAACAATGCTGCAAATAGCGAGCTCTGCTTGCACCCCTCAGGTGAGGTCAGCAGCCTGTAAGAGCTGAGGATGCTCTAAGAACCCATGCGACAGGGGTCGTTAGTGCAGAAATCAGCCACAATTTGCAGATGACTGCACCCTGAAAGGGGTAAAATCTTCTTGGTTTTCAAGCCGCATCGATTCCAATAAAATCATCAACCTTTCGATGGCTAGCTGCACCAATCGAGAAGGTTTTAGTGCAGTCATGCCGCCGCAAAAAACTCCGAATGTACCCTGCACACTCGATAGCTGCAGGCAATGCTGCCTCCACATCTCGGATGAGGCCTCCGTGCGGTTTCTTCTAACCTAGCTCAAAAACAGATTACTTTGAAGAATGGCAACTTTTCTTTCTGTTTTCCGTGTGCCTATCAATGACTCGATGCTTCTGCTTTAATCCAAAAGTATTTACATGTCTTTTAAAAAGAAGTTAATCATTTGATGACATTGACTATGAGAAATTAATGCAGGTCTTGAAAGTTATGCCCTTTGATTGAAAAGATAATCCAACGATATTGGCCTCACATAGAACCCAAATAAGGTAAATTACAATTAATTGGACAGAAGAAAAATTAAAAGGAAAGCAGGAAGGTAAGGTTTTTATAGATTACCATATTTCTTTAAACTTGTCAGTGAAACAAGAAAGGAAGAACAACACTGAAGTAGAAACAAACCTTATCGTTAACCCACAATATTTATCCTTGTTGTTTCTACAGGCTTGGAATGAAGGTTGTTATAAGGTGTGCACCTCTTCTTAAGAAATAAATTTTTAAATGTTAGGTGCACCTCCACATAATAATTTCCATTTTATTATACACTGAAGAGCCAAAGAAACTGGTACACCTGTCTAATATCATGTGGGGCCCCCATGAGCACGCAGTCGTGCCACAACATGACTCAGCTAATGTCTGAAGTAGTGTTGCAGGGAACTGACACCATGAATCCTGCAGAACTGTCATTAAATCCACAACACTAGAGGGGGTCGAGATCTCTTCTGAATAGCACGTTGTAAGGCATCTCAGGTATGTTCAATAACGTTGTCTGGGGAGTCTGGTGGCCAATGGAAGCATTTAAACTAAGAAGAGTGTTCCTGGAGCCACTCTGTAGCAATTCTGGACATGTGGGGTGTTGCACTGACCTGCTGGAATTGCCCAAATCTGTCGGAATGCACAATAGACATGAATGGATGCAGGTTATCAGACAGGATGCTTAAATAGATGTCACCTGACAAGAGTCATATCTAGATGTATCACAGGTCCCATATCACTCCAACTGCACATGTCCCGTAACATTACAGAGCCTCCACCAGCTTGAACAGTCCTCTGCTGACATGCAGGGTGCATGGATTCATGAGGGTGACTCCATACCTGTACACATCTATCCACTCGATACAATTTGAAATGAGATTCGTCCAACCAGGCAACATGTTTCCAGTCATCAACAGTCCAATGTTGGTGTTGACGGGCCCAGGCAAGGTGTAAATTGATGATGTTTCATTGAATGGTTCGTACTCGTAACACTTGTCGATGGCCCAGCATTGAAATCTGCAGCAATCTGATGTGGAAGGGTTGCACTTCTATCACGTTGACAAATTCTCTTTAGTCGTCATTTGTCCCATTCTTGCAGGATCTTTCTCTGGCCACAGCAATGTCAGAGTTTTGATGTTTTACCATGTTC
Source organism: Schistocerca gregaria (assembly GCF_023897955.1). NCBI lineage: Eukaryota > Metazoa > Arthropoda > Insecta > Orthoptera > Acrididae > Schistocerca > Schistocerca gregaria. The sequence continues at coordinate 36,649,310 of NC_064924.1, forward strand.
CTGATATTCACTTAAATCTTGATAACCTGCCACTGTAGCAGCAGTAACCAATTTGACAACTGTACCAGACACTTTTTGTCTTATATATGCGTTGCTGATCGCTGTGCCGTATTCTCCCTGTTTACATATCTCTGTATTTCAATAAGCATGCCTATATCAGTTTCTTTCGCACTTTAGTTATATGACTTAAAAAGAATGAAGCCACATTCAATTGTTTGCTTGTTTTCATTCTACTACTCTTGCAGTTATGTAACACGAGAACTCTGTAAAATGAGGTATCACACCCACAGATTCATCTATTCATACTACAGTTTAAAAAATCAGTCAAACAAAGTATGTGGATGATAAAGCACAAGAAGAATACTATATTTACCATAGACTTTGAGTTTTGCTGGGGTTGCATCTTCGCGTGGAGATCCTGGCTTGTTCCTTCAGCTCCACAATTTTTGGATGGTAGTCTAGGATTCAATAAAGAACTAAAATGTGTCGTCTTGTTTACTGCAACATTTTCAGGTTGTGTCTTTCTTGAATCTTCTCTTTCATTCACATTATCCTGAGTATTTGACTGTATACTATCACTGGTGTAGTCAATAACAATATTTTGACAAACAGTACTATTTTCCAAAGCCACTTCACAGCCAGTATATTGCACTTCAGGATCCTGAATTGCTGCGAATTCCACACTGGAAAGCATATTCTGGAACAAGTCAGATAAAAACTAATGAATATAATGTTTGTAATGTCTTATCATAAGTTAAGTACAACCAACAGTATCACCATCAGTCATTTACAAAAGCACTTGCAGGGAAACATAAAACAGTATGATATGTAATTAATATAGTGCTGAACACCTGCTTATAATGACGATGCAGTAAAAGCAACTGCATAACGTACAAACCACAGAAATAAATTAAAAAACTAGTGAGGGAAAAGAAGAATTAAATAACAATTTTCAAAATTAAACTAAAAACAAATAAGAAATCAAATTATTGCATTTTTATTAGCATTTCATTGCAGTCCTTCAAATTAAAGTGCAACCCAGGTATTTTATTCCCAGAATTCAAGTTTCCTCATCATTTACAGTATTTTTGAGCCATTTAAATATTCTCAATTTCACAGGGTCAACTTGCATCTGCTTATACATTAGCATAGTAATAAACTTCCTGTCATTTACATTGCATGAAACAGAGAGAGGGAGATGGAAGGATGGAGGGACAGAAGCAAAGCAGGGAGGGAGAGGGGGAGGTAGAGGCAGAGAGAGAGAGAGAGAGGGAGGAGGGGGAGGGAGAGGGAGAAGGGGAGGGGGAGAGTGGGAGATGGAGAGGGAGGGGGTAGAGGGAAAGAGAAGACCATCAAATAGTGTTTACAAATACTACGCGTGGGTCAACTTTTGTGAGCCCTAGGTTTCTAGTTTTCTGTCAGTAGAAGTTGTAAAAGTCAGAGAAATTTTTGCCACTAATGGTTTGTTTCCTGTCACTGTCGAAAGCAACCCGGCAGTAACTATAATCAGAGTAGCCTTGCACATAGTCACGATTAGATTACATTAGATGAACCCTCTGTTCCGTGTATCGATTTTGAGAAGATCCTTGTGGGTGTGGAACATGTCAGATTTTTTTTAACATTACATGGTATTAATAAAATGTTGTTGTAGTAGTAGTAGTAGTAGTAGATCATCTGTGTTTAGAAACTTGTGGAAGGAATAGAAGAAGTTGGCCAGAAGGAATTCCTTCAGTCTTCTCTTACGCTAAATTTTATTTGTAGTTGAACTTTTTACATGTGCTGGTATGTTATTGATAACGAGTATTCCTGAATAATGAATCCCTTTCCAGACTAGTACATTGTTCTTATTCCTTGCACTGATTTTGTGAATGGATCTGTCAGTCAGAAAAAAGAATATATTATTTACAATGCATCTCATTAAACATTAAATATACTGAGAAGCAGTATCTGGAACAGGCTTTTGTCTGACTTGAAGAGTTACCACAAAGTATGACACTAGGACATCATGAAATGAAAGTATGCAAAGAGTATCAGCTTTTTTTTAATTTTTACATCACTTATTTCTGATGAAATACGCATGGCAAATCAGGATTTGTTTAGGTGATCTGTGGTATGCTTGTTCCAACTGAATTAATTATTAAGTTTTATTACCTTTTCCGTCCAAACATCTTCATACTTTATACACCTTCATGTTCTGAACTCCATCTACATCTACATCTATACTCCACAAGTCACCGTACAGAAAGTGGCAGAGGGTACTCTGTACCACTACAACCATTTCCTTTCCTGTTCCACTTGCAAAAAGAACAAGGGAAAAACACCTGTCTAAATTTCTCTGTATGAGCCCTAATTTCTCTTATTTTTTGGGTCCTTACACACAATGTATGTTATTGGTGGTAGAATCTTTTGGCAATCGCCTACAAATTCCAGTTCTCTAAGTTTTCTCAATAGTATTTCTTGAAACGAATGTCACCTTCCCTCCAGGGATTCCCATTTGAGTTCTCGAAGCAACTCCGTAACACTTATGTGTTGTTCGAACCTAGCAGCCTGCCTCTGCATTGCTTCAATGTCTTCCTTCAATCTGACCTGGTAAGGACCTCAAAAACTCGAGCAGTACTCAAGAACAGGCCAGCATGTAGTAAGTCTTTCCAAAGTTTAATGACAATGGGTTGGCTATAAACCATTTACTAATACTCCTTAAAACAGATCCTTGTGGGACACCATAGGTAACTACTTCCCAATCTGATGACTGGTCTCTCATACTGACACCCTCTGTTTTCGGTTTGCGTAATATGATTTGAACCACTTTGCAGTATCATCAGTGACACTATAGGATGTTGTGGTTCATGCAGCCAAATGCCTTTGACAAATCAGAGAAAAGACCTGCAATTGTAATTTATAATCTAATGAACTACCTACATTCACTGCATGTGAAAATAGCCTTTTCAGTACTGGAATCCTTCAAAAATCCAAACTGTGTGTTGGACAGTACATTATTTATAGTCAGATGGTTAAGAAGCCACAGCATTGTTGTTGTTGTTGTGGTCTTCAGTCCTGAGACTGGTTTGATGCAGCTCTCCATGCTACTCTATCCTGTGCAAAAAACACTCAAAATTCGGCAGACTTTGAAACAGTCCCAGTACGATAAAGTAGATGAAGCTCTTTTCCTTTGGTTTATGCAGGAAAGAGAAAGAGGAACTCCTTTCAGTGGAGCACTGATTCAGGAGAAGGCTGTTTACCTGAACAAGTTAATGAATGGTGATGAGTCTTCTAGTGCGAGTACGGGTTGGTTGGACAGATTCAAAAAATGTCATGGAATCTGTCAGCTACCAATCACTCGAGAGGAGCTTTCTTCTGACGGTGATGCAGCGAAGAAGTACTTGGGTCAGTTTGAAAAAATGATGTTGTTGTTGTCTTCAGTCCTGAGACTGGTTTGATGCAGCTCTCCATGCTACTCTATCTTGTGCAAGCTTCTTCATCTCCCAGTACCTACTGCAACCTACATCCTTCTGAATCTGCTTAGTGTATCATCTCTTGGTCTCCCTCTACAATTTTACCCTCCACACTGCCCTCCAATGCTAAATTTGTGATCCCTTTACCTATTAAATTACAACTGAAGTATTGTGCAGTAACAACTCGCAAGCACATACTCCTATGTTTGATTGTTGCAAATGTTTCAATATTTTTGACTCTGCATCCAACTTTTACAAATGTTTCAACTCCTTTCTTTTGCCATATTCACTGTACATGAAAATGATGCTGGTCTTTTATCCCTTATATTTAACTCCGTTACCCTGTGGTTACATGGAGGCTCATAAAGACAAAGAACATCTATCACTTCAGAATTTTCTTCTACACATACAATAAGCTCACCTACCCTGTTTTAAATCCCTCTATCATTCTGATGAACAAACAAATTTTACTAGTCTGGAAACTTTTACGTATATTATGATCCTGTTCTGTTCTAATTAATTTCAAGATTGCCTGACTGTAACATAAAAAATGTGCTGCTCTGACTCCAGTAATCAAATTTTGCTTTGTGTGCTTGAGGCTCAAAGCTCTCACTTTTTGCAAGGTGCTCAGCTAACTTGTCTTCTTCCCTCCTGTTTGGATGCAGGTCACGATTTGTGTGTCTTCATCTCCCAACTGCAACAACCTGGATAAGCTTGGCACTAGGTTGCATAATGGGTATGACCTGCATGTCAATGTTCTTGAATTTAAGGCAGTAACTAATAAATTTGGCAACTACTCCTTTATAGATGTCTACTCTACAGAAGTAAGAAGCTATTTTAGATCCTGAAACATATGACATATCTATATACCAGTGATCAGTGATGTTTGGACATGCATATTATCTCAAATATGTTAGATCAATCTAGCTCATCAACACAAATTTGTACTTCATCAATTTTATTTCTGGCCCTCACATGATCTGTTTCAATAAGACTAACTCATGTTGCATACTAACTGACGAGGGAATGGTCCAACCTGACACGTCGAAACCCATCCTGAAATTTTTTATGCACGGAGAATGCAATAGAAAGAAACTTCCACATGGGAAAAATATATTAAAAACAAAGATTCCAAGACTTACCAAGCGGGAAAGCGCCGGCAGACAGGCACATGAACAAAACACACAAACACACACACAGAATTACTAGCTTTCGCAACCGATGGTTGCTTCTTCAGGAAGAAGAGGGAAAGACGAAAGGCTGTGGGTTTTAAGGGAGAGGGAAAGGAGTCATTCCAATCCCGGGAGCGGAAAGACTTCCCTTAGGGGAAAAAAAGGACAGGTGTACACTCGCACACACACACACACACACACACACACACACACAAACACACACACACATATCCATCCGCACATACACAGACACAAGCAGACATATTTAAAACAAAGATTCCAAGACTTACCAAGCGGGAAAGCGCCGGCAGACAGGCACATGAACAAAACACACAAACACACACACAGAATTGCTGCTTTCGCAACCAATGGTTGCTTCTTCAGGAAGGAGAGGGAAAGACGAAAGGATGTGGGTTTTAAGGGAGAGGGTAAGGAGTCATTCCAATCCCGGGAGCGGAAAGACTTCCCTTAGGGGAAAAAAAGGACAGATGTACACTCGCACACGCACACACACACACACACACACACACACACACACACACACACATATCCATCCGCACATACACAGACACCTTTAGTAACAATGAAGCAGTTCCTTGTTTATTCCCCATAGTTGTCACAATAAAGTGAAAAGTCATTTGAATGTCTAGAACAAACGTATTTTCCTTCCAGCAGATCCACCTGACAAAAGAAAAATAAATGCTTTCAGACATGATATAGTAATTATAAGTTTTATTCACAAGAATTGCAGTGGAGTAAGAATATGTCCTGGCCATTGCTCTGCTTAGTGTGCTCCATACCGAGAATACTAAAAGATTTAAAACATGTGCTGATGCAAACTGAAATTTAAGAATACTGTTCTCCTGAAAAATTGCAAATGATGTGGAGCTACTGGTAATTATACTGTCTGACAAATTCTCTGAAAATATTTTCCATGGCAGAAAAAATTCTTTATTGATAGTCATGATTGTTTCGGGTGGAATCTGCATTATATCAACAGTTTTTTCGTTGTCGTTACTGTTGTGATAGTGCCACGACATTTAACAGTGCCGCCACGACAGTACGCACAAACGGCGATAGAGGCGCTCCGCAAATCGGCTGAGCGCGGGAGCGCCACCTAGCTACGAACGGCGCCGGCCGCATGTCACGGCACGGCAGTCCAATACGAGAGACTGAGTTGTAATCATGTGATCAGCTATTGTTTCTAAGAGAGAGTGTGAATATCCACGCAATTATTGTGATTAAAGGTTATAACACTTTTTGGCGACGAGGTCGGGATATTTTCACTGCGTTGTGGATTTGCGTGTTCGTGACGGGGCAGACATGGAACAGCTTACGCAAGCGCTCATTGAACAACAAACACAGCTGACGGCAGCGATTCAGGCGTTGTCGACGTCGCTTACTCATCGTCTGTCTTCCTCTTCTCCGCCTCCATTCCCTCCTTACGACGAGGCCACTGAAGACTGGGAGGATTATGAGAAGCGTTTGCGGCAACACTTCTTGGCTTTCGGCGTTGTCGACACTCCTATGTGTAAGTCGTTATTTCTATCTTGGATTTCCCCTCGAGTCTATCAGCTGCTATCTCAGTTAGCCCCTCTGTGGGAACCCGCCTCCCTGTCCTTCCAAGAAATGTGTGACTTATTGTCTGCCTATTATCGAAAAAACACCCACGTCGTTGCCGCCCGCGTGGCGTTCTACCTGTGTCGTAAACAGCCCCATCAATCTTACCGGGCTTGGGCGGCGGAAATACACGGTCTGAGTAGGAAATGTCAGTTTTTCACGGACACTCATCACGAGTCTTATGCTGATTCAATGGTTAGGGATGCTATTCTACGGCTTGCTCCTGATAAAGAAGTTCGGCAACATGCCCTACAACTGCCAAACCCGTCGTTGTCGGAAGTTCTAAGCATCGCTCAATCCTTTGAAGTGTCTCACGCTGCTGGCGCACAAATAGACGCGTGGTGTGATGTAGGCGCTGTACAGTCAACTCTCGACAAGGACAATTTGCCTGTTGCACAGGAGAACGAAGATGTGGCGGCGGTTCACTCGCGTAAACAACGTCGCGTTAGGCCGCAACGCTCGCAGCGAAACCAGCAACCACAGAAGCCGGTTCGTTCCACGCTTCCTTCTTGCCCCCGTTGTTTCGTACAGCACGACAGGGCAGCATGTCCAAAACGTTGGGCCACGTGTAATTCATGTAGGAAAAAAAGGCCACATTGCTTCTGTGTGTCAGTCCCATAAAGTTCCTGTCGACGAGGACGAGGCGTCGGACATGGATGTTCACTGTGTGCTTTCTCAAACAAATAAGTTGTTTGTTACTGTTCGTGTTCTGAATAAAGACATCCGCATGCAAGTGGACACTGGCTCTGCAGTAACTCTCATTAATTCTCTCACGTATTTGGCGTTGGGCTATCCTCCTTTGTCTCCAGTTACGTGAAATCTGAGGACTTATAATCAACAGAAAATTCCTATCATGGGCCAGTCTGTTGTTCGGCCCCTCACGTTTTATGTGGTGGATCATGCGGGCACTGAAAACCTGTTCGGTTATGATGCTTTCCAGTTGTTCGGGTTCTCCATTGATGATGACGTGCACCTCATATCTGAGGACATTCCGTATCAACAGCTGGATGGATTGTGTTCTGAATTTTCGTCCGTGTTCTCTGCTGGTCTGGGTTGTGCCAAGGATTTTGCAGCCCACATTACTCTTAAACCTACGGCTCGCCCTAAGTTTTTCCGGGCACGCCCTATTCCGGTGGCGTTGCGTGCACCTGTCAAGGCTGAGCTAGACCGGTTAACAGCTTCAGGGATTCTCCTCCAGCGAATGGGCATCGCCGATCGTGGTGGTTTCTAAACCAAACGGGAGTCTGCGATTGTGTGGTGACTTTAAAGCCACTGTCAACGCTCAGAGCCTCATTGACACTTATCCTCTTCCCCGTCCTGAGGAGTTGTTTACCAAGCTCGCTGGGGGCCAGTTCTTTTCCAAACTTGACTTATCGGAGGTGTACAATCAGTTGCCGTTGGACGCTACTTCCAAGGAATTTCTCGTTATCAACACTCCTTGTGGGTTGTATCAGTACCAGCGATTACCATTTGGCGTCGCTAGCGCACCGGCCATTTTTCAGCGGTTTTTGGAACAGCTCACGGCTTCCGTTCCTGGCTGCATAAACTATCTGGATGACATCGTTGTCACGGGAGCCTCCACTGCAGAGCACCTTCGTAATTTATGTTCACTGTTTCGGGTTTTGCATTCGGCTGGGTTGAGGTGCAATCTGGACAAGTCACAGTTCTTCCAACCCTCCATTGAGTATCTTGGTTTCCACTTGTCCCGGGAGGGTATACGTCCTATCCGTCAGCACGTTGCGGCCATTAACGCTCTACCCCGGCCGTCTACGGTCAAAGAACTTCAGGCGATTCTAGGCAATATTGCTTATTATCACAAATTCATTCCATCCGCAGCAGTGGTAGCTTATCCTCGGCATCAGCTGTAATGCAAAAACATCCCCTTCTGTTGGTCCAACGGGTGTGAGCAGGCTTTTGTCCGCCTGAAGGCTCATTTGCAGTCGGCGCCTTGTCTTGCCACATTCCGTCCGGGTCAGCACTTGGTTCTGGCGACTGACGCATCACAATATGGCCTAGGGGCTGTTCTCGCCCATCGGTATGAGGATGGGTCGGAACGACCCATCGCCTATGCTTCCATGACCCTCAACGAGGCGCAACGGCGTTACTCTCAAATCGAAAAGGAGGCGCTCGCTATCATTTATGCTCTAAAAAAGTTCAGCGTTTTTTTGTATGGTTCTAAGTTTCACCTCATCACCGACCACAAACCGCTGGTCTCTCTGTTCAGCCCCTCGGCGTCACTTCCGGATAAGGCAGCTCACCGCCCTCAACGTTGGGCCTTATACTTGTCTCGTTTTCATTATGAGATTCACTATCGCCCCACGGCCCAGCATGCCAACGCTGATGCATTGTCGCGATTGCCGATGGGCCCCAACCCTGTTTTCGATCGTGATGCACTCCTCTGTTTCCACATTGATGAGGAAGAACGTCGTGCGGTCGAGGGCTTTCCACTTACAGGTTCGCAGGTCGCGTCGGCTACTGCGCGGGACCCGGTCCTGCGTCGGGTGATCGGTTTTGTTCAACGAGGTTGGCCAGACAGGACCAAGGGCCGGGCATCGGATCTCCTTCGCAACTACCATGCCTTGCGCCTTCGTCTGTCTGTTCGTGATGGTGTTGTTCTTCTGGCCACAGATGGCGCATCTCCACGGGTCGTGGTGCCAGCCTCTCTTCACAAAGATGTTCTCAAACTGTTGCACGGATGCCATTGGGGTATTTCTCGGACTAAGTCCCTGGCCCGCAGGCACGTTTACTGGCCCGGTATTGATTCGGACATCGCCCATATGGTTGCTGCGTGTGGCCAGTGTGCTGAACAACTGGCGGCACCTCATATAATGCCCTATCCGTGGCCTGATCCAGCTCAGCCATAGGAATGGGTGCACGCCGACTTTGCTGGCCCCTTCCTCGGTACTTATTGGCTACTGTTGACTGACACCTTCTTGAAGTTTCCGTTTGTTGTTAGATGTCCGTCGCCCACCACTGCGGTGACGACGCTGGCTTTGTCCAAAATCTTTGCGCTAGAAGGTCTTCCATCCACGATCGTCACGGACAATAGCCCTCAGTTCTCTTCGCAGGCCTTCCATGATTTTTGTACTGGACAAGGGATTCATCATGTTACCGCACCTCCCTTCCATCCGCAATCGAATGGGGAGGTCGAGCGCCTTGTCCGCACTTTCAAATGCCAGATGAAAAAATTGCTTAGTGATTTTTCCACAGATGACGCCCTGCTGCAATTTCTGAGTTCTTATCGCTTCACGCCTCTGGGTGATCGCAGCCCTGCTGAACTCTTGCATGGGCGCCAACCACGCACTCTACTGCACCTGCTTTACCCTGTCAGGCCTTGTACTGTGGCCCCTAGTGCGAGAAAATACTCGGTGGGTGCCGACGTGTGGGCACGAGGGTATGGATCTCGCCCTAAATGGATTCCAGGGGTGGTCAAGGCTCTTCGCGGCCGCCGGCTTTGTGAAATCCGTATGGGCGACGGCACGGTTGTTCGCCATTACGACCAGATGCGCCCACAAGTGGTGGCCACGCCGGTACCACCGCCCCATCCTACGCCTCCACCAGCCCGAGACACCAGTCCTGTCGCTGCTGCAGATCTACCGTCCGTGTTGATGCAGCAGCCGTCGCTGCCGCTTCAGAGTACGCCGGAACCGGCCCCAGTCACGACCCTGCCTTCTCCGGGACCCATCTCGCTGGAGCACACTACCAAGTCAATGACACCTATGGATGCTGCTCCGGAGTTTTCACCCATCATCTCATCCAGGAGGCACGTTCCACGCGCGAGCTTCCGTCCTGGACATTTTCGACCATACTCTCGTGTCTCTGCGCGGGATCTCCTCGGGGCCTCACAAGAGGCCATGGATGTCTCCGCGCTGTTCATGTCTCCAAGGAAGTGAGTGTTTATTTTTTTCACGGGGGGAAAAGTGTTGTGATAGTGCCACAACATTTAACAGTGCCACCACGACAGTACGCACAAACGGCGATAGAGGCGCTCCGCAAATCGGCTGAGCGCGGGAGCGCCACCTAGCTACGAACGGCGCCGGCCACATGTCACGGCACGGCAGTCCAATACAAGAGACTGAGTTGTAATCATGTGATCAGCTATTGTTTCTAAGAGAGAGTGTGAATATCCACACAATTATTGTGATTAAAGGTTATAACAGTTACCAAAGACAGAGGTATTGTTATGTCCAGGCCAAGAGTCCAATAAAAGCAATGAATTAATTTCTGCAATTGGATACAAATCATGTCAAATGAAACATTAAAAATTATTCTAACCTACATTTACAGATTTCTTCTTGTCCAGACTATTTATCATCCACGTTTCACTTCCATACATGGCTACACTCCATACAAATACTTTCAGAAACGACTCTCTGACACTTAAATCTATACTCGATGTTACCAAATTTCTCTTCTTCTAAAACACTTTCCTTGCCATTGCCAGTCTACATTCTATATACTCCCTACTTCGACCATCATCACTTATTTTGCTCCCCAAATAGCAAAACTCCTTTACTACTTTAAGTGTCTCATATCCTAATGTAATTCCCTCAGCATCACCCGACTTAATTCGACTACATTCCATTATCCTCATTTTGCTTTTGTTGATTTTCATCTTATATCCTCCTTTCAAGACACTGTCCATTCCATTCAACTGCTCTTCCAAGTCCTTTGCTGTCTCTGACAGTATTACAACGTCATCAGCGAACCTCAAAGTTTTTATTTCTTCTCCATGGATTATAATACCTACTCCGAACTTTTCTTTTGTTTCCTTCACTGCTTGCTCAACATACAGATTGAATAGCATTGGGGAGAGGCTACAACCCTGTCTCACTTGCTTCCCAACCAATGCTTCCCTTTCATGTCCCTCGACTCTTATAACTGCCATCTAGTTTCTGTACAAATTGTAAATAGCCTTTCGCTCCATGTAATTTACCACTGCCACCTTCAGAATTTGAAAGGGAGTATTCCAGTCAACATTGTCAAAAGATTTCTCTAAGTCTACAAACGCTAGGAACGTAGGTTTGTCTTTCCTTAATCTTTCTTCTAAGGTAAGTCATAGGATCAGTATTGCCTCATGTGTTCCAACATTTCTACAAGGTCAGCTTCTACTAGTTTTTCCATTCGTTTGTAAAGAATTCACGTTAGTATTTTGCAGCTGTGACTTGTTAAACAGATAGTTGAGTAATTTTCACATCTTTCAACACCTGCTTTCTTTGGGATTGGAGTTACTATATTCTTCTTGAAGTCTGAGGGTATTTCGCCTGTCTCATACATCTTGCTCACCACATGGTAGAGTTTTGTTAGGCCTGGCTCTCCCAAGGCTGTCAGTAGTCCCAATGGAATGTTGTCTACTCCCGGGGCCTTGTTTTGACTTAGGTCTTTCAGTGCTCTGTCAAACTCTTCACGCAGTATCATGTCTCCCATTTCATCTTCATCTACCTCCTCTTCCATTTCCATAATATGGTCCTCCAGAACATCACCCCTGTGTAGACCCTCGATATACTCCTTCCACCTTTCTGCTTTCCCTTCTTTGCTTAGAACTGGGTTTCCATCTGAGCTCTTGATATTCATTCAAGTAGTTCTCTTTTCTCCAAAGGTCTCTTTCATTTTCCTGTAGTCAGTATCTATCTTACCCCTAGTGAGATAAGCCTCTACATCCTTACATTTGTCCTCTAGCCATCCCTGCTTAACCATTTTGCACTTCCTGTCAATCTTATTTTTGAGACGTTTGTATTCCTTTTTGCCTGCTTCAATTACTGCATTTTTGTATTTTCTCCTTTCATCAGTTCAATTCAATATTTCTTCAGTTACCCACAAGGATTTCTACTAGCCCTTGTCTTTTTACCTACTTGATTCTCTGCTGCCTTCACTACTTCATCCCTCAGAGCTACCCATTCTTCTTCTACTGTATTTCTTTCCCCCATTCCTGTCAGGTGTTCCCTTATGCTCTACCTGAAACTCTGTACAACCTCAGGTTTAGTCAATTTCTCCAGGTCCCATCTCCTTGAATTCCCACCTTTTTGCAGTTTCTTAAGTTTTAATCTACAATTCATGACAAATAATTGTGGTCAGAGTCCACACCTGCCCCTAGAAATGTCTTACAATTGAAAATCTCATTCCTAAATCTCTGTCTTACTATTATATAATCTATCTGAAACCTTTTAGTATCTTCAGGGTTCTTCCATGTATACAATCTTCTTTCATGATACTTGAACACAGTGTTAGCTATGATTAAGTTATGTTGTATGCAAAATTCTAGCAGGCGGCTTCCTCTTTCATTTCTTAGCCTCAATCCATATTCACCTACTATGTTTCCTTCTCTTCCTTTTTCTACTGTCGAACCAATTATTATAGAACATATTTTTTAGGTTTATTTTTTCTCCCATGCTTTGAGCTCACCACTGTGGGGGTCATTTTCTTTCATTTTCTTGCTGCCCCAGTACTTCAAATGCTGCTTCGTGTATCCATTTTTTAATTCCTGACAACTGTAATTTATAAGGAATTGTACAGACTCCTGTTTCAAGCTATCTAAATTTGTATTTCATAGTATCCCCTGTCCTTTGCCTCTTTAACTTGTCTTTGGCCGTTGGATGTTATTATCATCTTTGTGTGTAGCAAAAAGTTGTTTGAGCTACATTCTGCACCCCTGTAGACGCCAGCGTTATTTGTTCATATGTTGCAAATTTTATTTTGAATAATATAGTTCATTATTGACCTGACATTTCTCGATGGATAAACTTTTGGATCTGCTTCTGAGGAAAGAAACTATTTAAAATCTTCAACTGCAATGTTTCACACATATCCACTAACTTTTCCCACAGTAATTTATTGTGTCATCTTCATATCGCCTCACAATCAGCGGCCATCCCTACTTTTCCATAAAATCTGCCATTAAAATTATTTCTTTGTAGTGTTTATGCTCTCTAACGCACATGTTAATTTTTTGTAAAACTCATCTTCGACTTCACTGTCAGCTTCATTCATAAGTGCATAAGCCCCAACAACGATAACTTCCTGGCCATATTTTGAGATTCTAGGGTCATAACTGCATTTACTCGAATCTAAGCTGCACCTAAAAAATTATACTCGAAATCAAGAAAAAAAAAATTACCGAATATAAGCCGCACCTGAAATTTGAGAATCGAAATTCAAGGGGAGATAAAAGTTTTAGACCACACCTCCAAATCGAAACAAAGTTGGTCCATTGCAACAAGAGACACAATTTAGGTCAAAGGGATGAAGATACAACTACAGTAGTTTGGTTCGAGTCATAAGCTTAACAGTTTTACCAAGTAGCCATTGCTATGTGGCAGGCACACCGTCAGTACTTATACAGCTACCATTCCTTTTTCACGTACTTCATCGGTTTGAATTGATTGTCATGCATTGTTTGTCGAATTCTGGTAATGAGCGTTTACGACCTGTTGTCGCTCGCGGCATGGCTTGCTTTTGTGCGTGCTACCGCCGCCTACAATTAAAAAAAAAAAAAAAAACCTATCTCATATGCAAAACAATGGCAAGAGACTGCTATTTGTTGTTGCTTACACTGCTGTTTTCTTTGGTAATGATCAAGAAGAACCAAATAATAAACTGTGTATGATAGAAGATGTTCTGAACGCGAGTTTAGCGAAAATTATTCTCCGTTTGAGAATCTCTGAAAGCGTCTCTTTAGTACATTACATTCTGCCCAGAAATTAGTCATCTTAGATTTAGAAATCAGTCAGTTGCCATGCTTCATTTCTGACTCTATCACTCACTATTCAGCATAAGAATAATACAAATATAAACATGACATTATATGTATATTCTTCCGAGTTTGCTGTTGTCTCACTCTAGTTTCATAGTTTATTAGGCAGACAGGATTTAAATGAGATAGCAGCAAACACAAATGAATGCATGGTGTAATGTTTACATTCTTCTACCTTTTCTTTCAATTTATTTACTGACGCAGAGGTTTTGGTACCAGTATTTATCTTTGTGCCTGCAAAGCATGTCTTTGTAGCACTACATATATTCGATGGCAGAAGTTAGTTGTGGTGGCACTTACCAACATTTTTCAGAACTTCCTCTCACTTTGCACTCGATTCTAAGCCTCAGGTGGTTTTTTGGATTACAAAAACCAGAAAAAAAAAGTAGATTTGAGTGAATACGGTAATCTCTCATCAATTTGTCCCCGCATTTGATATCTCTTCTCTGCTTATTATGGACAGCTATTGAAATCCCTCTATTGGTCCTTTCCACTGTGTTTTCTGCCATTGTAAAAATGAATGAATCTGCTGTATTTTGATTTCCCTTCCTCATGATGTACATTTCACTAAGAACACACACATGTAACTTCAACCTCCCTAGTTCCTGGAATACTTCTCTGTACCCAAACCCTGCACGTTCAACATTGTTACATAGTCCTTTACTGTAGTCATTTTCATCTATGTGATGATCCAATCCCACTATTTTTCAGAGGCTTTTGACTGATGTCTCACGCAAAGAAAATGTTTTTTTACAAATGCCCCCACCCTAGAGGACCGGGCAATATTTTGGGTTGTCACTCCCGAGGCAGACTGTCTTCTCAGGGCTTTGAGGAAAGAAAAGGAAAGGAAATATCAGGACTGGATGTAGGAAAGATGGGATGTTGTAAGACACTCTGTGTCTCATTCTTCTACAAAGGCCTGGCCAGCATGGGAGGCCCTGCCAGCAGCTTCGCTGCCACCAGTGTAGCCTCTATTTCACTGAAACATGCAAACCCTCTCACCTGCATGAGCAATGAAGAGTAAAACTTCTCCAATATGACGAGGGTTTTTATGAGGCCTTCCCAGATTGAGGTTACCCTCCCCACCAAGTCCAGAAACAGATTTCACATGGCTCATCTGTCCAGTCAACTACCATTCCAACATACCGACCGGCTGTGTGCAAAGGAGCGCTCCCTTTGTGACTCGGTGCCAGCCAGGACTGGAGCAAGTGAACCGTGTTTTTCACCAGAGTTCGACCATCTGTCATTGCACCCTGAAATGAGGTCTACACCCCCACAGCCATAGTGGTATCCCAACAACCATCCAACCTATGCAATAAGTTGGTCTGTTCCTACTACAACCCTTTTCACAACTCTTAGTTCATATCCCTGAAATGGATTTGGATACAAGACCTATCCCATACATAAACCCACTACTCCCAACTCCAGTACTATCAGAGGCTTCTGCTACCCCACCAAAGGCAGGATTGCCAGTGACAACAGCCGTTTGGCCTACCAACTTAGTTTTACGACTGTGCTGCATTGTATGTGAGTACAACCACTATCAGGCCGCCTGTCCAATGAATGGTCACCACCAAACTGTTACCGAGAGACAGAAGGACAACCCAGTTGTTTAGCTTGTGGTCTGATGCTGTGTGCTCAACCTTAACAACTGCTTCAGGGCCTCACAGTACTGCAGCAAACAGCCCAACATCATATCCCTACCACATTCCTGTACTCTTCCACAGTCATTGCTACATCATCTTCACTCATTCTACTATGCTATTCCTCATCCTCCCCACCACGTACCTCTTTGTACCTCACTATCCATGTTCGATGAGATTGCAACTTACCATAGTTGAGCCTTAACAGTGATGTGTGTGTGTGTGTGTTTCTACATCTGAAGAAGGAATCTGTCTGACAGATATGTCTACTTTTAAGTGTACTTTTAACTGTGCCTGTCTGCTGCTCAATGCTGCTTCCATGTGTGGAGTAACAACTATCCTATTTGCCATTATTGTTATGCCATCTTGGATTTTCAACTGCTTGAAATGTGGACTCAATGTGCAAACCATTTAAAAACTGAGATTGCTCACTGAACAATGGACAGATGCGTCTTAGACTTCCTAGGAGAATTAGAAAAGAAACAAATATGGTAAGGAACCAACTTGAGTGAGACATAAATGCAACTGTAACAAAAATAAATGAAGGTGGGCAGGACATAAAGGCAGATAAAAGGCTGGATAGTGGGTCAATCAAGTTCTTCACTGGATTCCAAGAAAGAGAGAGATAGAGAGAGAGAGAGAGAGAGAGAGAGAGAGAGAGAGAGAGAGAGAGAGAGAATGATAAGAGGCAATATAACAGTATGTGAGTATACACCATTACTAAATGTAATGGAGCAATATGTATGCACATTGCATAGGAAAGTGTAGCCAAGTTCTTTATTTTCAACCAGATACCAAATTACTGGTGACTGTTGCAGCTGATGATTGACTACTTACAGAATTCTGAGTACTCAATGTCTAACAGTAAATATTCATCATTTTCCTGTATCTGCACAGTAATTTGTATAAACCTATGATATTTTTGTTGATTGGGATCAAAGGAATGAAGAGCACCTCCAACAAGGAGTAAGTGTAGTATAGCATATTTTAAATGAGATCCAAATTGACAAAAGTTGCTCTCCATACAACTGCCAAAAAGTGCCATTTTGACTGTGAACAGTCAGGTAAGGGACAAAGTTTAAGTTTCAGTATTTTATTTCAAAAGCATTCAAAAAGCAGTTACTTGTTTACAATCAATTGGTTTTAACTATTTCACTCACTGTTAAATGGATTTGCTTGTTAGAAAGCATAGCAATGGGCACAGGGACAAAACTAGCAGTAAATAGAACTGAATCGAATATAAGAATATCGCAATCCATAAGTACAAGTCACAATTAGTACTTAAAAGATGTATTTGAAAGGCCCAGAAGTGAGGGACTTATTTTCATTTTATAAGAGTAGAACTTTTTTATTCTTTTATCTCCAATGAAACACTAGTAAAAATCAGAAACATATAAATGGAAGAAAAAGTTGGAATCTATTTAAATGAAATTACTTATCGAAACGAAAAACTTTCTGCTCCTTTAAGAAACTATGACTAAAATTACTGTCTGCCTTTCTGATGTATAAGATCACATTCAAAAATATATTTTAGTAAATTATGAAAAAAAGTTGGTGACAATGTGACCATGCAATCGGTTAACGAAGTTTTTAATTATTGTCTATGACACAGAACCATGGAAATTGCCGTTGATGGCGAGGTTTGCATGCTTCAGCGATACACATGGCCATACCGTAGGTGCAACCACAATGGAGGGGTATCTGTTGAAAGGCCAGACAAACTTGTGGTTCCTGAAGAGGGGGAGCACCCTTTTCAGTAGTTGTAGGGGCAACAGTCTGGATGATTGACTGATCTGGCCTTGTAACACTAACCAAAATGGCCTTGCTGTGCTGGTACTGTGAACATCTGAAAGCAAGGGAAACTACAGCTGTGATTTTTCCTGAGGGCATGTAGCTTTACTGTACGGTTAAATGATGACGTCATCATCTAGGGTAAAATATTTCGGAGGTAAAATAGTCCCCCATTTGGATCTCCGGGCGGGGACTACTCAAGGGGACGTCATTAGCAGGAGAAAGAAAACTGGCGTTCTATGGATCAGAGTGTGGAATGTCAGATCCCTTGCAGGAGGAATAAGACTTTTGGTCAGGTGAATACAGGGTTATAAATACAAAATCAAATAGGGGTAATGCAGGAGTAGGTTTAATAATGAATACAAAAATAGGAATGCAGGTAAGCTACTACAAACAGCATAGTGAACGCATTATTGTGGCCAAGATAGACACGAAGCACACGCCTACTTCAGTAGTACAAGTTTGTATGCCAACTAGCTCTGCAGATGATGAAGAAATTGATGAAACGTATGATGACATAAAAGAAATTATTCAGGTGGTGAAGGGAGACGAAAATTTAATGGTCATGGGTGACTGGTATTTGAGAGTAGGAAAAGGGAGAGAAGGAAACATAGTAGGTGAATATGGATTGGGGCTAAGAAATGAAAGAGGAAGCCGTCTGGTAGAATTCTGCACAGAACATAACTTAATCATAGCTTACACTTGGTTCAAGAATCATAAAAGAAGGCTGTATACATGGAAAAAGCCTGGAGATACTAGAAGGTATCAGATAGATTATACAATGGTAAGACAGAGATTTAGGAACCAGGTTTTAAATTGTAAGACATTTCCAAATGCAGATGTGGACTCTGACCTCCATCTATTGGTTATGAACTGTAGATTAAAAGTGAAGAAACTGCAAAAAGGTGGGAATTTAAGGAGATGGGACCTGGAGAAACTGACTAAACCAGAGGTTGTACAGAGTTTCAGGGAGAGCATAAGGGAACACCTGACAGGAATGGGTGAAAGAAATACAGTAGAAGAAGCATGGGTAGCTTTGAGGAATGAAATAGTGAAGGCAGCAGAGGATCCAGTAGGTAAAAAGATGAGGGTTAGTAGAAATCCTTGGGTAACAGAAGAAATATTGAATTTAATTGATGAAAGGAGAAAATATAAAAATGCAGTAATTGAAGCAGGCAAAAAGGAATACAAACGTCTCAAAAATGAGATTGACAGGAAGTGCAAAATGGCTAAGCAGGGATGGCTAGAGGACAAATGTAAGGATGTAAAGGCTTATCTCACTAGGGGTAACATAGATACTGCCTACAGGAAAATGAAAGAGACCTTTGGAGACAGGAGAATCACTTGCATGAATATCAAGAACTCAGATGGAAACCCAGTTCCAAGCAAAGAAGGGAAAGCAGAAAGATTGTAGGAGTATATAGAGCGTCTATACAAGGGCAATGTACTTGAGGACAATATTATGAAAATGGAACAGGATCTGGATTAAGATGAAATGGGAGATACGATACTGCGTGAAGAGTTTGACAGAGCACTGAAAGACCTGAGTCGAAACAAGGCCCCCGGAGTAGACAACATTCCATTAGAACCACTGATGGCCTTGGAAGAGCCAGTCCAGACAAAACTCTAACATCTAGTGATTAAGATGTATGAGACAGGAGAAATGCCCTCAGACTTCAAGAAGAATATAATAATTCCAATCCCAAAGAAAGCAGGTGTTGACAGATGTGAAAATTACCGAACTATCAGATTAATAAGTCACAGCTACAAAATACTAACGTGAATTCTTTACAGACAAATGGAAAAACTGGTAGAAGCCGACTTGGGGAAGATCAGTTTGGATTCCGTAGAAATATTGGAACACATGTGGCAATACCGACCTTACAACTTATCTTAGAAGAAAGATTAAGGTAAGGGAAACCTACGTTTCTAGTATTTGTAGACTTAGAGAAAGCTTTTGACAATGTTGACTGGAATACTCCCTTTCAAATTCTGAAGGTGGAAGGGGTATAATACAGGGAGCGAAATGCTATTTACAATTTGTACAGAAAACAGATTGCAGTTATAAGAGTCGAGGGGCATGAAAGGGAAGCAGTGGTTGGGAAGGGAGTGAGACAGTGTTGTAGCCCCTCCCCAATGTTATTCAATCCCTATATTGAGCAAGCAGTAAAGGAAACAAAAGAAAAGTTCGGAGTAGGTATTAAAATCCATGGAGAAGAAATAATAACTTTGAGGTTCACTGATGATATTGTAATTCTGTCAGACACAGCAAAGGACTTGGAAGAGCAGTTGAACGGAAACGACAGTGTCTTGAAAGAAGGATATAAGATGAACATCAACAAAAGCAAAACAAGGATAATGGAATGTAGTCGAATTAAGTCGGGTGATGCTGAGGATATTAGATTAGGAAATGAGACACTTAAAGTAGTAAAGGAGTTTCACTATTTGGGGAGCAAAATAAGTGATGATGGTCGAAGTAGAGAGGATATAAAATGTAGACTGGCAATGGCACGGAAAGTGTTTCTGGAGAAGAGAAATTTGTTAACATCGAGTATAGATTTAAGTGTCTGAGAGTCGTTTCTGAAAGTATTTGTATGGAGTGTAGCCATGTATGGAAGTGAAATGTGGATGATAAATAGTTTGGACAAGAAGAGAATAGAAGCTTTTGAAGTGTGGTGCTACAGAAGAATGCTGAAGATTAGATGTGTAGATCACAATACAAATGAGGAGGTATTGAATAGAATTAGGGAGAAGAGGAGTTTGTGGCACAGCTTGACAAGAAGAAGGGACTGGTTGGTAGGACATGTTCTGAGGCATCAAGGGATCACAAATTTAGCATTGGAGGGTAAAAATCGTAGAGGGAGACCAAGAGATGAATACACTAAGCAGATTCAGAGGGATGTAGGTTGAAGTAAGTACTGGGAGATAATGAAGCTTGCACAGGATAGAGTAGCATGGAGAGCTGCATCAAACCAGTCTCAGGACTGAAGACCACAACAACAGCAACAACATGACACAGAGAAGATGCACAAATTCAATGCATGAAGAATAATCATAAAAATAGAAACAGACATTGGTTAGGTGGTTGACCTGCTAAAATATCAATTTACAGTTGCATGTAAATGCAGATCAGCTAATCTCAACTCCAGTAATGAAATGTTATTCATATTGGAGAAATTTACAACACAGACTCTCAGTTGCCAGACACTTTTAGAGTAACAGACAGAAGATTAGTGCAAACACAAATTTGATGCAAATTCATCAGTCAGAAGAGGAGATTAAGATTAGCTGCAGCTTTGGTACTTTTCGGCATGACTGATCTACGTAGTGAGCTTGATTTCTAACTAAGTCCTCAGCAGTGGAAGAAATGATGGGAGCACAGCAATTGAACCTGAACTGGGAACTGCCAGTCGATGGACTTGACCACTGGGCTATGGCACTTATACATGACACCTGAACTACTGCTCAAAAAATCTCTCATGCTTTACTAGTAAATCTTCAGAGAGAACCCCAACCATGCAAAGTATTCTAGCAGCTTGAAAGGGGCACCTGCCTGCTTCCACTCAGACAGTTTGAGCCAAATTGGTGAGCCCATGTAATGTAACATTATAGGCTGTGGCCACCTCTGAATGAAATCTGTGATAACTCACTGATCCAAAGTAACTAATACTACTGCACGACGTAAACACAAAGTCATGTAATGAGCACATACTGTAACAGAACTGTGAGTTCAACTCAAGTTTCTTCACATACTTTGAAGATAATTATCATGATCTGTTACTGAAATGTAATGAAATATTCAATGAACATAAACATATGCTGAAAGGCACATTTACAAAATTCTTGCAGTGAAATCTATTAGTTACTCCAATTTCATTTAATGAAAAGACCCAGGAAACATGTCAGCAACAAACTCCATTCAGTAACTACAAAATATTGTGTATTATAAATTCCATATTACTGTAAAATTACATTTTCTGCATTTTTGAAATGTAAATCATATTCTTTCGATTTGTTTGTTATTGTGGAATATGAATAGTGATTTATACATCTAAATTCTGTAGGTTATTCTCAAGTACTGTTTAACTTTTCATAGAATTCATCAAAATTAACATTCTGAACAATGTAAACAACTAAATTCTCATTGTGAAAACCTATATAAGGAGAGGCTGCAACAGCCAGAAGAGGGTCACAGTCATTGGTTCAATTTTGTCAATCTCATGTGAGATCATTTGCTGTGCAAATAAACAATGTCTCAAAAAAATATCACTTTTCACCTACATCACTTCAGCAGAAACTGACAACAAATTAAAAGAAGAGAATGGACTAGTTAAACAACTGAATAATTGGAAATAATTACGCATGAAATCATCATGAAAGACATAAAAAAGATAAGGTCTTTAAACATCTTTTTCTTTCTTTTGTGTAGTAGTGATGGACAGCGTGTTAGGTCATGTTAATTGTAAACCATTTCTACTGTATGTGTGTTAATTATGCAGAACTGTGCAAAATGCAAAATTAAGTAGCTAATCAATTTCTGTTTCAACATATCAAGAAGCTTCCTAAAGAACAACTCAGGACACAGATCAAAGAACTAATTAACAGACTGATCAATAAAATAAATGTAAGGACTAACAGTTTAGCCAATAAAATCGACAGACCAAAAAAGAATTTGGCCAGTAAAATTGGTACTATGTACAATGAAACATAAAAAAGTGATAAGAGAGATTACAAAACTCAATAATTCAATAGGGGAATCGAAACAGCAAATTTATGATATAATCAGAAAATTGCGGACTTTTGGTTGTTGAGAAATCTAAGGCAGAACAAGCAAATGATCAGGCGAATCTTGACTTTCAGAACAAGTTAAGTAATGAAATTACAGCTGAAAATGTTTGTGCACCTGACAAAATTTGTAATGACAATATAATTAAAAAGTGTGAAGACAGAGTAGATGTTTTATGTATCATGTGATGTAGTTTATAACAGTCTAATTATACTGTGCAGTGAGCACATAGAAACAGACATTTTGTGTTAAATATAAGATCCTGAAGGTATTGCTACTGAGGTGTCTGATTTAGTCAGTTTTCCAGTGGACTCTACAAATAGTTTTTGTAACCTGTTGAATGTAAGAGATATGTTTGGAAGAAAATACGTAAAACTTGAAAATAAACCACTGTGTAGGAATGTTTATTAAGAGTTTTGTGAAAAACTAAAGCTAAGATGGTGGGAGTCATAGGCAAAGAAATTTTGCAGTCAGTTTAAAAACATGTGAAACAAGTTAGCACTAACATAGTGAATGATGTAGACTTCTGAAAGACACTTAAATCTTGTGAGAAATCATTTAACTTTGATACACGAACTGCTTGTGCTGTTCAGGAACTACACAGTACCATGCTGAAGGAAGTTTCTGGTGATACTAAAGACTCAGAATAAAATGTTCACCCTGCAGTGGAGTGTGCCCTTATATGAAACTTCCTGGCCATAACTGTGTGCCAGACTGAGACTCCAACTCCGTACCTATGGCTTTCATGGGCAAGTGCTTTACAAAATTTCATATCAGCGCACATTCAACTACAGAGTGAAAATTTCATTCTGAACAAATCCCCCGGGCCATGGCTATGCCATGTATCCGCAAAATCCTTTCTTCCCGGAGTGCTAGTCTTGCAAATTTTACAAGAGAGCTTCTGTGAAGTTTAGAAGGTAGGAGACGAGGTGCTTGCAGAAGTAAAGCTGCGAGAATGGATCATGAGTCATGAGTCATGCTTGTGCAGCTCAGCCAGTAGAGCACTTGCCCGTGAAAGACTAAGGTCCCAAGTTCGTGCCTTGGTCTGGCATACAGTAAAAATCTACTAGGAAGTTTCAATACTGAAGATGTCACTGACTTGTGTAATAGGCACAATTCTAACTTTATATGATGCAGGATACTGTCCGCCTTGATAGCTGAGTGGTCAGTGCGATGGAATGATGTGCTAAGGGGCCCAGGTTTGATCCCTGGCTGGGTAGGACATTTTCTCTGCTCAGGGACTGGGTGTTGTGTTATCTTCATCATCATCTCATCCCCATTGATGCGCAAGTCGCCGAAGTGGCATCATCTCAAAAGACTTGCACCGGGCGACCAGTCTATCTGACGGGAGGCCCTAGCCACACGTCATTTCAGTACACTGATTAAGCTGTTATGTCAGGAAATTACCTAGTATAGAAAGTTTTGTCAAAGTTTTAATGGAATGATTTACTGATTTTTTAAAAAACATTTAGGATATTATGTTGAGAGATCCTTGCGTTTTGCTGGCAGAGAGTACAATTTCACACGTGGGCATGTCAACTAGACATCTGTAGATCTAATATATGACTTAGCTTACTGTGTAATGATTAACATAATAGATTAGATAGCATTTTGCCTTGTTGAATTGGTTATGGTAATGACTGACAACAGGGAACCTAATCCTTTGTGAAGGGTAATAATCTGAAAACTGGATAATTATTATTGAGGTGAAGTGTGAAACTTTAGATTTGCTTAGATGTTACTTACTAACTGACAATTGCAAGAAAGTTAGTCCACAGATAATATGGTTTGTTCCAAAATGAGCTCACAGCAAATAAATGATTTTACTACTGCTATGTATAATTAATGAAGAAGTAAGAGGAGGTAATAGAAATCTTAATAGGGCTTATGCATTAAAGTTAATTAATGACTGTATTTTGTGACCAGGTGATGTTCTGGAGGCAATTAGTAGAATGAATATCTATAAGAGTATTTAGCTGTTGGAAAGATTAAAATGTTCTCATGCATTTCGTAAAATTCAAGTGCTAGAAATATTCCAGTATAATAACATAGGCTAAACTTTTGAATGATCACATAGTTCATGAAAAATTTACACTATACTATGACCTCCGATAACTAATGACGACTTAGTTTACTGTGTGATGAATCAATTTTGTTTTGCACTAAATTCATGAATATTTTTAAAAATTATGTACCAGTTTACTGAGATCTCTGAACTGTGTTAGTAACTGATCTGCTGTATACGATTTGTAATAATTACATTGAAGAATGAGTATCTCTTAAGGTGACTGGAAATTAAGCTGTTGATAATGAAATGATTAGTGTAATTAACCAAATTAATTAACATGGAGTACTAATTAGCCATATTTATTAATTGTAATATATAAAAAAGTGTTTTACACTTGCAATGCTAACTAGGATTTCATGGCATTTTTGTGAATACTTACATTTTCAATATTTCTTGCAGTGTGACTACTTTCTTGTTTTGTTAGACGAGGAATATTATTGAGTTGGATAATATGAAGGGAAATCAGTGATTAACATTAATGTTGATAATCTGCAATTAATTAAGTTTTGTACATAGCTGGATATTTAATTTTTAATTTTTTTGTAACTTTAACATTAGGTGTCTTTATGAGAAACCGTTATTTACTACTGTTATGTTAAGCTAGTCCCTGGTTCAGATTTATTGTAGTAATTGTAACAACATATGACAATTTAATTGTGAGTGGATGCTTAAGGAATTTTTTTGAAGTCATTCATTTGGTTATGCTTTCTTAATTTGCATTTCACTATGGAATTGAGGAGACTCTTGAGCTGTAATTCAATTTCATGTGGATTTATCAGTTCATTCTGTCATATATTGTAGATGCACTTTAATAATTGTTGCAGTTTATCCTGGAATATTGTGATTATCATGAAGTGTTTTGCAAAATTTTACTTGTTATGGGTAAAACTAACAAAGGCAGGGGGTTAATTCTTCCATCATCATACAGCAATGAAAATTAATAACTAATGGAAGAATATAGAAGTGTTTATGTGTTGTGCTGGAAATGGAGAGATAAATCTAAATATTTGCCACCTGTGAAAGCTATTTTTGCTTGTTCCATCTGTGATTTATGACATTTGTTGAGCATTATAGAAGAATAGCTAACTACGCAGTCAGACATTGTAAATAATATGAAAGCCTTGTAAGAATCGAGTTAGAGAAGTTATACCTACTCTTGTCCTGATCTGAATGAACCAATGAAGGCTAATGTGGTTCAGAGTATTGTCTACGTTGTGACGATGATCAAGTGAATTTTGTTTTGCTACTTACACTATTTTGTTGGGATAGTGACAGTGATATGAGTAGAATGACATGTTAGGTATTCAACACTGATCAGCCACAACGTTATGACTGCTGACCTAATATCGCCATAAACCCGTCCAGCCACTAGCAGCATCACCTGGCGAGGAATGACTACTTTGACCATCATCACTTATTTTGCTCCCCAAATAGCAAAACTCCTTTACTACTTTAAGTGTCTCATTTCCTAATCTAATACCCTCAACATCACCCGACTTAATTAGACTACATTCCATAATCCTTGTTTTGCTTTTGTTGATGTTCATCTTATATCCTCCTTTCAAGACACTGTCCATTCCGTTCAACTGCTCTTCCAAGTCCTTTACTGTCTCTGATAGAATTACAATGTCATCGGTGAACCTCAATATTTTTATTTCTCCTCCATGGACTTTAATACCTACTCTGAATTTTTCTTTTGTTTCCTTCACTGCTTGCTCAATATACAGATTGAATAACATCGGGGATAGACTACAACCCTGTCTCACTCCCTTCCCAACCACTGCTTCCCTTTCATGTCCCTCGACTCTTATAACTGCCATCTGTTTTCTGTACAAATTGTAAATAGCTTCTCGCTCCCTGTATTTTACCTCTGCCACTTTTAGAATTTAAAAGACAGTATTCCATACAACATTTTCAAAGGCTTTCTCTATGTCTACAAATGCCAGAAATGTAGGTTTGCCTTTCCTTAATCTAGCTTCTAAGATAAGTTGTAGAGTCAGTATTGCCTCAAGTGTTCCAACATTTCTGTGGAATGCAAACTAATCTTCGCCAAGGTTGGCTTCTACCAGTTTTTCCATTCTTCTGTAAAGAATTTGCGCTAATATTTTGCAGCTGTGCTTATTAAACTGATAGTTTGGTAATTTTCACATCTGTCAATACCTGTTTTCTTTGGGATTGGAATTATCATATAGTGGTGGTTAGTGTTTAACGTCCCGTCGACAACGAGGTCATTAGAGACGGAGCGCAAGCTCGGGTTACGGAAGGAGTGGGAAGGAAATCGGCCGTGCCCTTTCAAAGGAACCATCCCGGCATTTGCCTGAAACGATTTAGGGAAATCACGGAAAACCTAAATCAGGATGGCCGGAGACGGGATTGAACCGTCGTCCTCCCGAATGCGAGTCCAGTGTGCTAACCACTGCGCCACCTCGCTCAGTATATTCTTCTTGAAGTCTGAGGTTATTTCACCTGTCTCATACATCTTGCTCACCAGATGGTAGAGTTTTGTCAGGACTGGCTCTCCCAAGGCCGTCAATAGTTCTAATGGAATGTTGTCTACTCCCGGGCCCTTGTTTCGACTCAGGTCTTTCAGTGCTCTGTCAAACTCTTCACGCAGTATCTTCCTCTACATCCTCTTCCATTTCCATAATATTGTCCTCAAGTACATTGCCCTTGTATAGATGCTCCATATACTCCTTCCATCTTTCTGCTTTCCCTTCTATGCTTAGAACTGGGTTTCCATCTGAGCTCTTGATATTCATACAAGTGGCTCTCTTTTCTCCAAAGGTCTCTTTAATTTTCCTGTAGGCGGTATCTATCTTACCCCTAGTGACATAAGCCTCTACATCCTTACATTTGTCCTCTAGCCATCCCTGCTTAGCCATTTTACACTTCCTGTCAATCTCATTTTTGTGACGTTTGTATTCCTTTTTGCCTGCTTCATTTACTGCGTTTTTATATTTTCTCCTTTCATCAGTTCAATTCAATATTTCTTCTGTTACCCACAAGGATTTCTACTAGCCCTTGTCTTTTTACCTACTTGATTCTCTGCTGCCTTCACTACTTCATCCCTCAGAGCTATCCATTCTTCTTCTACTGTATTTCTTTCCCCCATTCCTGTTTATCGTTCCCTTATGCTCTCCCTGAAACTCTGTACAACCTCTGCTTTAGTCAGTTTATCCAGGACCCATTTCCTTAAATTCCTACCTTTTTGCAGTTTCTTCAGTTTTAATCTACAGTTCATAACCAATAGATGGTGGTTAGAGTCCACATCTGCATTTGGAAATGTCTTACAATTTAAAACTTGGTTCCTAAATCTCTGTCTTACCATTATATAATCTATCTGATACCTTCTAGTATCTCCAGGATTGTCCCATGTATACAACCTTCTTTTATGATTCTTGAACCAAGTGTAAGGTATGATTAAGTTATGTTCTGTGCAAAATTCTACCAGACAGCTTCCTCTTTCATTTCTCTCCCCCAATCTATATTCACACACTATGTTTCCTTCTCACCCTTTTCCTACTCTTGAATTCCAGTCACCCATGACTATTAAATTTTCGTCTCCCTTCACTACCTGAATAATTTCTTTTATGTCATCATACATTTCATCAATTTCATCATCATCTGCAGAGCTAGTTGGCATATAAACTTGGCATGGGCTTCGTGTCTACCTTGGCCACAATAGTGCGTTCACTATGCTTTTGATAGTAGCTTACCCGCACTCCTATTTTTTTTTATTTGTTATTAAACCTACTCTTGCATTACCACTATTTGATTTTGTATTTATAACCCTGTATTCACCAGACCAAAAGTCTTGTTCCTCCTGCCACCGAACTTCACTAATTCCCACTATATCTAACTTCAACCTATCTATTTCCCTTTTTAAATTTTCTAACCTACCTGCCCGATTAAGGGATCTGACATTCCACACTCCGATCCATAGAACGTCAGTTTTCTTTCTCCTGATAACGACGTCCTTTTGAGTAGTCCCCACCTGGAGATCCGAATGGGGGACTATTTTACCTCTGGAATATTTTACCCAAGAGGACACAATCATCATTTAACCATACAGTAAAGCTGCATGCCCTCAGGAAAAATTACGGCTGTAGTTTCCCCTTGCTTTCAGCCGTTCGCAGTAAGCAAGGCCGTTATGGTTAGTGTTGCAAGGCCAGATCAGTCAATCATCCAGACTGTTGCCCCAGCGACTACTGAAAAGGCTCCTGCCCTTCTTCAGGAACCACACGTTTTTCTGGCCTCTCACCAGATACCACTCCGTTGTGGTTGCACCTACGGTACGGCCATCTGTAAGGTCGAGGCACGCAAGCCTCCCCACCAACGGCAAGGTCCATAGTACATGGGGATAGGCCAATGGGAGAGCACAAATGTGTCATCTTCCAGGTGAACAGCTTCTTGACACCTGTACTACAGGACCGAGACAAGGTGGCGGCAGCTTCATTATGCCCTGGGGAATATTCACGTGCACATCCATTGGTCCAATGGAACTAGTGTGAAGCAGGATCATGATGGCCAAGAAGTATCATACACTGACTGCAGACCTTGTAAATCCCTTCATGACCATCATGTTTCTTGACAGCAGTGGCATTTTTCAGCAAGATAATGTGTTATGTCACAATGCCAGGAGTGTGATGGAATGGTTCATGGAACACAGTGGCAAGTTCCAATCGATGTGCTGGGCCCCCAGCTCGCCAGATCTGATTCCAATTGGACACACCTGGGATATGGCTGAACATGTCGTCAAAGCTCGTCAACTCCCCCCCCCCCCCCCCCTTTCCTCCCCAGGATTAGGTGAATTGTATGTGCAGATGTGGTGTAACCTCCCTCCAGTGAGCTACAAAGGCCTCATTGCTTCCATGCCACAACACATCGCTGCTATTATCAGTGCCAAAGGTGGACATAAATAGTTGCTCATAATATTTCAGCTGATCAGTGCACGTGAATTATTACACTGATGCAAGGGCACTTTAAGAATAATGAAGATCATATGGATTATTGTGTTGACATTGTTGATAAGGATGGTATTAATTATGATGATGTTGAATGATGAAGCTACAGTTATGGGCTTTGTATTAAGCAATTTGGTAAAGCATGTTCATGCAGTCCTATGGAATGGATTGCTGGTAAAAATATCCATAATATTGTGAGAGTAATTAACAAAAGTACCTGTGACAAGACAAAATTTTAATCTTGTGAATAGCTAATTTTGTAAATATGTTAATGAAGCAGTGTCTAAATTAAACTGTAAACTGTATGTTGAGCAGAGATGTGTGGTCTAAAGAAGAAGTAAATCCAATGGTGTTAGCTGAACTGCTGACTGAAATAACATAAAAATCTATGAACTGTAACACTGAAAAAAAATTTCAAACCCTTGCTAACAACTGATGACAGTGCTGCTAAGGCAGAATCACCAAACACAGACTTCCGAAATTCCTTCACCAAAGAAGACAAAGTAGATATTATAGAATTCCAATCAAAAACAGCTGCCAACCTGAATAACTTAGAAGTAGATATCCCCACAGTAGCAAAGCAACTTATTTCACTTAGTAAAATCAAGTCTTCTGGACCAGATTGCATACCAATTACTCTCTTTCAGAGTTGTTGTTGTTGTTGTGGTCTTCAGTCCTGAGACTGGTTTGATGCAGCTCTCCATGCTACTCTATCCTGTGCACGCTTCTTCATCTCCCAGTACCTACTGCAACCTACATCCTTCTGAATCTGCTTAGTGTATTCATCTCGGGGTCTCCCTCTACGATTTTTACCCTCCACGCTGCACTCCAATACTAAATTGATGCCTCAGAACATGTCCTACCAACCGATCCCTTCTTCCGGTCAAGTTGTGCCACAAACTTCACTTCTCCCCAATCCTATTCAACACTTCCTCATTAGTTATGTGATCTACCCATCTAATCTTCAGCATTCTTCTGTAGCACCAGCTTCTATTCTCTTCTTGTCCAAACTATTTATCATCCATGTTTCACTGCCATACATGGCTACACTCCATACAAATACTTTCAGAAACGACTTCCTGACACTTAAATCAATACTCGATGTTAACAAATTCCTCTTCTCCAGAAACACTTTCCTTGCCATTGCCAGTCTACATTTTATATCCTCTCTACTTCGACCATCATCACTTATTTTGCTCCCCAAATAGTGAAACTCCTTTACTACTTTAAGTGTCTCATTTCCTAATCTAATTCCCTCAGCATCACCTGACTTAATTCGACTACATTCCATTATCCTTGTTTTGCTTTTGTTGATGTTCATCTTATATCCCCCTTTCAAGACACTGTCCATTCCGTTCAACTGCTCTTCCAAGTCCTTTGCTGTCTCTGACACAATTACAATGTCATTGGCAAACCTCAAAGTTTTTATTTCTTCTCCATGGATTTTAATACCTACCCCAAATTTTTCTTTTGTTTCCTTTACTGCTTGCTCAATGTACAGATTGAATAACATCGAGGAGATGCTACAACCCTGTCTTACTCCCTTCCCAACCACTGCTTCCCTTTCATGTCCCTCGACTCTTATAACTGCCATATGGTTTCTGTACAAATTGTAAATAGCCTTTCGCTCCCTGTATTTTACCCCTTTAGAATTTGAAAGAGAGTATTCCAGTCAACATTGTCAAAAGCTTTCTCTAAGTCTACAAATGCTAGAAACATTGGTTTGCCTTTCCTTAATCTTTCTTCTAAGATAAGTCGTAAGGTCAGTATTGCCTCACGTGTTCCAGAGTTTCTACGGAATCCAAACTGATCTTCCCCGAGGTCGGCTTCTACTAGTTTTTCCATTCGTCTGTAAAGAATTCGTGTTAGTATTTTGCAGCTCTGGCTTATTAAACTGATTGTTTGATAATTTTTACATCTGTCAACACCTGCTTTCTTTGGGATTGGAATTATTATATTCTTCTTGAAGTTTGAGGGTGTTTCACCTGTTTCATACATATTGCTCACCAGATGGCAGAGTTTTGTCAGGGTATGCTGATGGAATAGCTCCCTATTTGACAATCATACACAACAACTAACTTGACGAAAGATCTGTGCTCAGAGACTGGAAAGTTATACAGGTCACACCAATATTCAAGAAAGGCAATAGGAGTAATCCACTAAATTACAGGTTGATATCATTAATGTTGATATGCAGTACAATTTTGAAACCTTCATTGTTTTCAGACATTATTAATTACCTCAAAGAGAATGTTCTACTGACACATAGTCAACATACATTTAGAAAACACAACAAGCTCTTTAATCACACAAAGTGCTGAATGCTTCTGACAAGGATTTAAAACCGATTCCATACTTCTATATTTCCAGAAGGCTTTCGACACCACACCTCACAAGCAGCTTTTGATCAAATTGCTTGCTTATGGAATATTATCTCAGTTATGCTAAAGGATTCATGATTTCCTGTCAGTGTGGTCACAGTTCATTGTAACTGATGGAAAGATACCAAGTAAAACAGATGTGATCTCTGGCATTCGCAAAGGTAGGGTTATATGCCCTCTGCTGTTCCTTATATATACGAGGCCTGTTCATGAAGTTTCCGAACATTGTCCATGAAATTTTTCTGCACTTACTCTTTACTTATTGTGCATGGTCTCCTTCAAAATACTCTCCTCCACAATTGATATGCCAGTCCCAATGCCGATTCCCCTTGTAGAAGCAGTCCTGGTATGCCTCTTGATGTATCACGTACAGTGCCATCTGCAAATTTTCTTTTATCTCATTAATTGTTGCAAATCTTTGCCCTTTCAATAGGGATTTCAACTTTGGAAATAAAAATTTCATAAAAAAAAATGTTCACTGGTCCTGGTCTGGAGAGTACAGAGCCTGTGTCAGAAAGGTGATATCATTTTTCGTGCAATTGTCATGCACTATCAGGGATAATGTGCGGGTGCGTTATCAAGATGCATGAGTCATGAATTGTCTCACATTTTCTCACAGGCATCGCAACACGTCCAATGGTACCATGTGACACAAATTCATGATGAACTGATCCTTTACAGTCAATGAAAACTATCAGCACAATTTTCAGATTGGAACTGACCTGACAAGCTTTCTTGGTCTTGGAAAACCTTTCTTGACAGATCCTGAAGATTGAACCTTGCTCTCAACATCATAACTGTTGACCTTCATCTCATCACCAGTCATGATTCTCTTAAGGAACATCTAATTCTCATTTGTGTGATCCTAAAGCTCTTCACAGATCGCAAGGCAAAGGTCTTTCTGGACTTGACTCATGAGCAATGGAATGAATTTGGTGGAAACTACACACATTCCGAGATGCTGTGTCAGTGTTTCATGACAGGATCCAGCTGAAATGTTATATTCTTCTGTAATCTCTGGGACAGTCAGTCTTTGACTGTCATGCACAATTTTGTTGACATTCCATGGATGAGCGTCATCGGTAGACTTTGAAGACCATACTGAACGAGGATCACCTTTAACTTATGTCCAGCCATTTATAAACCATGTGAATCATTTGTATCACTAAGTATGGCTTAAGCTCCCATCACTGTAGGCTTCCTGCACCATTTGTTGTGACTCTGTAAACGTTTTCTTAAGTTTCATGCAAAAGTTAATGCAGACATGTTGCTCCTCTAACTCCGCCCTCTTGAAATTCAGAAACTGTATGACACAACATTCCATTCAATACAGTACTGAACAATAACTAACACATGTATAACAATGAAACTTCTGGCAGCTTTAAACACAGGCATGTGCAGGGATACCAACAGCATTCCACTTCAACACACCATTGATGTGGAATTATGAATGTTCCGGAATTTTTTGAACAGACCTCATAAAAGATTTAGGAGACAATCTGAGCAGTCGTCTTACATTGTTTGCATATGATGCTGTTGTTTATCGACTTGTAAAGTCATCATAAGATCAAAACAAATTCCAATGTGATGCGGAAAGGTGCAAAAATTGGCACTTGACCCTACATAATGAAAAATTTGAGGCCATCCACATGAGACATAAAAGGAATTCATTAAATGTTTGTTACATGATAAATCAATCAAACGTAAAGGTCATTAATTCAACTAAATAGCTAGGGGGAAGGTGAACCAAAGACAGCGTTTTACTGGCAGAACTCTTTAAGATGCAAAAAAAAACTACTAAACAGACTGCCTACACTACCCTTATCTGTCCTCTTTTGGAGTAGTGTTGCATCGTGTGTGATCCTTACCAGATAGGAGTAACAGAGTACATCGAGAAAGTTCTAAGAAGGGTAGCAAGTTTTGTATTTTTGAGAAATAGGGGACAGAGTCTCACAGATATGAAACACGATTTGGGGTGGACATCATTAAATCAAAGGTATTTTTCATAACAGAGAAACTTTCTCATGAAATTTCAGTCACCAACTTTCTCCCCCAAACGTGAAAATATTTTTTTGATGCTGACCTGCATACAGAGAAATGATCATCATAACAAAATAAGGGAAATCGGAGCTTGCGGGGAAACATATAGGTGTTCATTTTTTCTGTGCACTGTTCAAGTGTGGAATATTAGAGGATTATTGTTATTGCAATTCGATGAACCCTCTGTCAGGCACTGACGTGTGATTTGCAGAGTAACCATGTAGATGTAGATGTAGATACTTCCTACATGCAATACTTTGGGAGAGGAGGAGGTAAATGAAACATTATAGATCATCTTTAAACAAAATTTGTAATACCTGAGCAATCCAATACATGAGTAACCAATACTAATGAACGATATACACAAGTAGTTGATAAATGTAAAGAGCATATATTGTAACAGTGCTGTAAGGTTAATTCAAGTTTGTTTGGGTACTTTGAAAGTAATTTTGATGATTTGTAAATGAAATATAGTTTTTACCTAAAAGTACATTCAAGGAACATAAACAAATACTGAAAAATACATTTATAAAATTCTTGAGGTAAAAATCTATGTTTAATGGAAAGACAAAGGAAACATGTTAGTAACAAAATCCATCCCATAATTAAAAGGATACTCTGTATTATAAATCATGTATTATCATTTTCTGTTTTTTGGCTTTGTAAACGATATTTTCAAGAACTGTTTAACTTTTAACTGCAATAATTGAAACTAACATTTTGAACAATGTAAACAACTACATTCCGATTGTAAAAACCTATATAAGGATAGGCTGCAACAGCAAAAGAGTGTCAGTCCTTGGTTCAATTCTGTCCAGCTTAGTGTGATGTAAATATGTTCTGACTCTCAAGGGTCATAATCACGATGAAGTTGAATATATCAATTTTAATTTTACGTATACTGTTTGAATACATTTACATTTTATAATTAATAGCTTAACAACGTGAGGAATTAAAAAAGATGGTGGCAACAAGAATCAAACATGACCCAACTAGTCAATGCACTTCATGACTGGGCCACAGAATCACTACATCAACTGCTCCAAAAAATCCCTCATACTTTATGCCTGCACAATAAGTTACATGCACATTCAAAGAAAAATACTAACCTGATGCTATGAGCAATGTAACACTCACAGCATCCAAAGGGATGATGTTACATCTGAGTATGCATCGTCGAAAACAGCTGCATCCCTTAGTTGAGTTGATCGTAGCATATATCTCAATCATTTCAGCACTCGACACTGGTCTCTAGTTATCATGGAGAGATCAATACTAAACATCTATTTTATTTGAATACCAGCATGCATTCGAAGATAAATGGCATAATTTTAGTGCGGATTCAGACTTGCATTCTAAGAGAAATGGCATAATTCTAGTACAATATTTACAGTGTGCTATAATACATAACACATGGTAACCGGCCGCCACTCTTCCCTACTTCCATTTATGTGCTTCTGGGCATTTATAGACGCATAATAAAGTTACAGCAGTATTTTCACAGTTCCTGGCATGGCAGTACCACACAAGCAATAAGCAATTAATTAGACTAGCAAGTCAGATGCCTCTGTTGTCTGTTGCACTTGGAATAAATATCAGTCAATTCTCAATTCTACGTTCACCATCTAAAATGAAGTAACTTAATGAAGCCTTACTAAATCTTAAAAGATGCATCAGCTTCATTCATATGAGATTCTTTTTTCAAGTGTGATGTTTTTTAAATGTAAAATTTTAATTGAAAATACTTACAGTGCAGGATTTCACTGTCTGGTCACTGGAGTAGCTCAGCAAAACTGTTTCAGTGCTGCCAACAGGAACTTCTTCACAATGTATTAGTTCATCAGCCCTAAAAAAATCACATATAGATTACAAAAAAAGCAGCATTTGCTCAAGCTAGAAGAAGAATTAATATCTGCCACTATATTCTCCTCATCAGCTGACATTTAATCCACTAAATCCATTACACATGATAAGAATGCTGCCTCAATACATACAAGGGCTGTTTAAAAAGTAAGGTGGCTTTTCAAATTGCACAGGCAATGTACATTTGATTATCAATTTTTTTCCCCCCTGAACATACATTCACAGTTTCAAGTGTACGCAGATGCCAATGACGAACCTCTTTCTGGATTCCCCAGCACATCAACAACAGATGGTACCATCGAAGCTGTGAAGCAAATCATTATGGAAAATCATCAAATTACTGTAAGAGAAGTTTCTGAGGATGTTGGCATATCAGTCGGCTTGTGTCATGACATTTTCTTGGATGTTTTGGGCACATGACGCGTGTCAGTGAAGTTTGCTCCAAAACTTCTCAATTTTGATGAGAAGAACCATTGCATGAGCATTGTTTAGGAGCTCTTGAATGATGTCAAAGGTAAGCCTGATTTGCTCAAAAGGGTCATAACTGGTGACAAAACATGGGTTTACAATTATGAAGTAGAAAACACAGCCCAATCGGCCCACTGGAAGGATCCCGCAGAGCCAAGACCAAAAATCATGCCAAGTTCAATCAAATGTCAAAGGTTTGCTCAATGTTTTATTCAATTACCGTAGTGTAGTACATCATGAATTTTTGCCTCAAGGTCGTGTGGTCAATAAGGAGTATTACCTTGACATTATACGTCATTTGCAAGAAGCAATTCACAGAAAACATCCAGAATTGTGGAAAAAAATTCATGGCTTTTGCATCACGACAATGCACCTGCTCACTCATCACTGCTAGAGATTTTTTGGCCGAAAACGACACGCAATCTTGCCTCAGCCACCGTATTCACCAGATTTGGAACCCTGCGACTTTTTCCTGCTTCCAAAATGGAAGAGACCTATGAAAAGGACAAAGATTTTCAATGATTGAGGAAATAAAAACTGCATCACTGGAAGTACTCACGGACGTACCAAAAAGTGCTTATGAGAAGTGCTTTGAGGATTGGAATAATCATTGGCACAAGTGTATTGTATCTGAGGAGGGGGGGGGGGGGGGAGGGGGTTACTTTGAAGGGGACAACATGAATATTGCTGAATAAATAAATATTTTTTCATAGAAATGTAAAGTTACCTTACTTTTGAACACACCTCATCCAATAATTAACCTCCAAGTTTGTTTTTGTCAATCTATTAGTTTTAAACTTTTCAACATACATACCTTTAACAACCCCTAGAGAAAAGAAAGGGGCAGGGAGAAGACAAAGGGAGGAGAGGGAGAGACAAAGGGAAAGGGAGGAGGAGAGGAGGGTCGGGATGTGAGAATTTGTTGGAGTGCGAGTTCCTGACTGTAAAGTTTGAAGTAACTAACACCCAGTGGGATGGTCTGAGAGACTGTGCAGCAGTGAAGTGCAGGTCCTTCAAATTGTGCTGCAGAGCATGTCCAGTGATAAGGTGCCCCATGTGCCTGAGGCACGCAGGGAAAAGAAGCTCGGAGTAAGGGTAACAATTTGAGAACATAGTACAATGTGACTCTGACATTGCATTAAAAAGAAGATGAGACACAACATCTTGAAAGACATGGATTCAAGCAGTTGGGATGATACCGCATTTCTCAATTTCCAAAAAGCATTTGACTCTGTACCACAACTATGCTTATTATTGCAAGTACGATTGTATCAGAAATTGAGCAAAACTGGTGACTGGATTGGGAATTTCTCAGTAAAGAGGACACAGCACTGTATCTCACGTGGAGAGGCGGTGTCAGATGTAGAAATAACTACAGGTGTGCACCAGGGAAGTGTACTGGGATCCTTCCTGTCTGTGTTGTACATCAATAATCTTGTAGACAATAGCAAGCTCACACTTTTCGCAGATGACACAGTTATCTATAATGAAGTATTCAGTGATAAAAGCTGCACAAATATTCAGTCAGCTCTTAATAAGATTTCAAAGTGGTGCAAAGACTGGCAACTTACTTTAAACTTACAGAAATGTAAAACTGCATACTTCTCTGAACTAAGGAACTACGTATACTGTTACTACAACATCAATGAGTCACAGTTGATGTTGGTGAACTAATGTAAGTGCTAATATGTAAAAATCTGTAGAAATATGAAATGGAACAATCATTTAGGGTCAGTTGTATGTAGAGCAGGTGTCAAACCTTGCATTTCTCTAGTATTCTACACTGAACCAATCCTGTAATACAAATACAAACACGTTCAGTAACAATTTTTCATGTTTCATTAAATTACACAATGGGGTGTGGGTCCATCATCACAGGTTCCAAAATGCATTGCATAATTTAATGAAACATGAAAAAATTGTGATTGAAGGGTTTTTTATTCATAATACCTGGTAATTGTATCCACGAAAGGCATATCAGTTCTGCTGTTACCGTCAACATCTAAATCTACATATGATTAAAAAAGTGTATGCACGCCAAATGTCACAAAAAACTGCATAACCTAGAGCAACACCATTATTTTACATTGATGGATCTGTGAAGTGTATAGCATCCATTAGAGGTAGCTCTGGAGGATCGGCCCAGATGACATTCAAGGTTCCTTCCAGGCACTACCAATAATGCCAAAAGCCAAATATTCAAATGTGTGTTAAATCTTATGGGACTTAACTGCTAAGGTCATAAGTCCCTAAGCTTACGCACTACTTAACCTGAATTACCCTAAGGACAAACACACACACCCATGCCCGAGGGAGGACTCGAACATATGCCGGGAACAGCCGCACAGCGCATGACTGCAGCGCCCTAGACCGCTCGGCTAATTCTGCGTGGCTGCCAAAAGCCATTTGGACTGAAGAATGCAGCAGTGACATCCCAGAGCCTACAGAGAGGATGTTGTCATGTCTAAAACTGGGAGAGTTGATGACAAAGTATTTTTCAAGGAAACACAGGTGTACATAACCCACAAAAAGGATGTAATCAGATTCAATGAGCCAGGAAAACAATGAGCCTGGAAAAATGTCAGTTCTTGTTAAAAGAGGTTTGCTACTGCAGCCATATTATTGGTCATAATGAGGCATGAACTCTAACTTGTGTAAGCTGTATGAGAATCTCCTACTCCTGAGGTGATAAAGGAGCTGCAGTCCTTAATTTTTCTCAATAATTTACTGTATTATAAATTCGCAACAATGAACTGATCACTTGCCTGATGCTCGCATGTCATTTCCACAAAGTACTACGCAAAGGCGGGAGAAGAAAGGGGTGGGTCAGCAGATACACAGTGTACAGTGTGCAACAATCCAGAAAGCACTCTGCCTCTGTTAGTTTGTGAATATAGAATGTGCTTTTTTTTCTTTTCCTTGTGCTCTATCACTTACAATAGATTGCCAAAACAAGACGTGAGCTCATAATGCTCTGACGCTAAAATGACAACTAATTCTACATACAGCCAGTAGTTGAGAAAGACTAAAACACAGGCTGCAGAATGCTTTAAGATCCTGAAGTCTACTCTCCCTCTCTCATCAATAATAATCTCAAGGCAGAAGATAGAATCATTTCGTGGCAACAGTAAGTGAATGTCGCCAGCCAAACATGAAGAGGAGGAGGATTCACTGTTTGAATGGTTCCAACATATGCACTCATAGAAAATTCTGTCATCTGGCATAATGCTTCAAGAAAAGATCCATGAACTCATGCAGAAAAAGGGAATTTCTGAGGGCTAGCTGTGGGGTTTTCATCAGAGACGTAAAGTCAATGCAATCAGTGTTTATAGGGAGGCACATAAATTAGGAAGACGCCAATGAATGGGCATATAAATTGCAATTCAAGATCTCTCATTTGCATCATCCAAGAGATGTGTTTGATATGAATGAAGTTAGCATTTTCTGTAACTTGATATCTGAGAAATTACTACATGTCAAGTGCAATAAATGTCATGGAGTAACATGCAGCAAAGAGAGAGAGAGACTGTGGTCTTGTGTCTCAATCCAGATGATTCTGAGAAGCTCAAACCATTAGTGACTGGAAGATAAAAAAAAAACCTACATTTCTTTAAAAATGTCAACCTATTTTATCTGCAAACCATCATGAGAGTAGCAGTAAAATCTTCATATCTGGCTTCTGAAGGTTCAACAACAGCAGCAAGGAAGAGCAATATTTTGCTACCTTAGGACCACTGATCAGCACATTCCAAGTACAGATGTTGTCTTTGTAACTGCTAAAGGCTGCCATCAGTGCAACTTAACTACAAGGTACAGTCCCACACTGGAAAGTACTACATGTTATCCACAACATATGTGCTGTTTGAACATCAACAAAAGCAAAACAAGAATAATGGAATGTAGTCAAATTAAATTAGGTTCAAATGGGTCTGAGCACTATGGGACTTAACTGCTGAAGTCATAAGTCCCCTAGAGCTTAGAACTACTTAAACCTAACTAACCTAAGGACATCACACACATCTAAGCCCGAGGCAGGATTCGAACCAGCGACTGTAGCGGTCACACAGTTCCAGACTGTAGCCCCTAGAACCGCTCGGCCACTCCGGCCGGCAATTAAATTAGATGATACTGAGGGAATCAGATTAGGAAATGAGACACTTGAAAGTAGTAGACGAGTTTTGCTATTTGGGCAGCAAAATAACTGCTGATGGACAAAGTACAGAGGATATAAAATATAGACTGGCAATGGCAGGAAAAGCATTTCAGAGGAAGAAAAATTTGTTAACATCGAATATAGATTTAACAATATTAGAGAACAAAAGTTGCCACTCGCCATATAGCGAAGTTGCTGAGTCACGATAGGCACAACAAAAAGATTCACACAATTATAGCTTTCAGCCATTAAGGCTTTTGTCAGCAATAAACACACATACACACATGCTCACATATACTCATGCAAACGTAACTTGCACACACGTCTGCAGTCTCAGACACCTGAAACCACACTGCGAGCAGCAGCACCAGTCCAGTGCATGATGGGAGTGGCAATTGGGTGGGATAAGGAGGAAGCTGGGGCGGGGAGGGGGAGGGATAGTATGGTGGGGGTGGCAGATAGTGAAGTATTGCAGTTTAGATGGAGGGGTGGAGAGAAGGTGGGGAGGGGAGGGGGTTAAGAAGCAGAAAGAAGAGCAAATAAAAGAAATTAAAAGACTGGGTGTGGCGGTGAAATGATGGCTGTTTAGTACTGGAATGGGAACAGGGAGGGGGCAGGATGGGTGAGGACAGTGACAAAAAAAGGTGACTATAATTGTGTGAACCTTTTCTTTTTGTTGTGCCTATCGCGACTCAGTATCTCCGCTATATGGTGAGTAGCAACTTTCCTTCTCTAATATTGCTACATTCCATCCTGGATTATCCATGGTTAAGTGTTAGGAAGTCTTTTCTGAAGGTACTTGTTTAGAGTGTAGCCATGTATGGAAGTGAAATATGGGTGATAAACAGTTTACATAAAAAGAGAATAGAAGCTTTTGAAATGTGGTGCTAAAGAAGAATGCTGAAGATTAAATAGGTTACTCACATAACTAATGATGAAGTACTGCCTAGAACTAGGGAGGCAAGAAATCTGTGACACAACTTGACCAAAGGAAGGGATTGGTTGAGAGGGCACATTCTTAGACTTCAATGGACCACCAATTTAGTATTGGAGGAAAGTGCGGCAGATAAAAATTGTAGGAGGAGACTAAAAGATGAATACAATAAGCACATTCAGAAAGATGTATGTTGCAGTAGTTACTTGGAAATGAAGAGGATTGCACAGGACAGGGTAACATGGAGAGCTGCATCAAAACTGTCTTTGGACTGAATACAACAGAAAACATGAAATAAAAACTACAAATTCTGTTTTAACAAATATACAAATATTATTACTTTTGTCGATATTGAAATTATCAACTCCATTATCATCCTGCACAGTGAAATTGAGCAATAAGTTATTTTCCGTTTGATTTTCAACTATAATTTTGGAGTTTATATAAAAGCCTCACTCAACAGAAGTATTTCAATACGAGATTATTAAAATGATTCACACAAAATCTCAGAAATTTGAGAGTGGATTTGCAGATAATTTGATTATATTGACCCAGAACTTGGATAAAATTTTCACTTCTCTTACAAAAGTTCATTTCATCTTAAATATTTTCTCTCTACCAATACCCACAAATTTAGAAGTGTGACATACTCTGCATTTGAACCTGACATTCTTCCCTTTGATACCAAAACTTAACAATACAGTCAATCTTGTTTGAACTGCTATGGTTTCAAGCAGGACATGGCACACATTCATCTGTATTTGAGGGGTGATCTTTCTTGCAGTTGTCTAGTATGCCGACAATGCATGTTTGAATGCTTGCCTTTACCAACAGTATTTCTTCTTCAGATATACTCTTCATTATCTTTTAGAGCGCTTCTTGTAGCAGAATACAGATTGAACTTTCTTGTCGTAATCAAATTTTTTACATCCTTCAAGTAGACTTTCATTAAAGATGAGTTATTGCTTTTTACCATGCCTACTTCTGCAACTCACCGCATCAAAATATTCATAAGATTATGTACTTCATCATGTAGAAATGGATCCCTTTGGACATTGCTCTGAAAACTGAGTATAATTGGTTCCAATAAAGGTACTGTTGAACTAAGGAATGTCAGTTTTCAAGTTTCATTTTTTCTTTGACACCATCAGAAGCAATTCTGAAACTTTTGATTTCTTTATCTCAGTAACATAAGGTCAAATACGTTCAAGAATTTATACAACTTTTTCAGCTGTGCTGAAATTTTCAACTCCTCTTATACCAGAAACTGACATAGGAAGAACTGCAGATACAGTCATGTCAGTATATTGTGGCATCCATGCAGGCGAACTATGAAATAAATAATGAGTCATTCTTAAAAATGACACATTTTCCCAGTTATTCTGGATATGACTGCTTTAAAAGGGCTGTGTACCAGTTTGTAGACCATCAAAATATTCTTACAGTTCATTGTTAAAGAGATTTAATGGTTTTAAAATCACTCGCCCTTCCACACAACACTTTTTTACATGTTTGAGCAAATCATTTGCCCTTGTACACTAAAAAATGGAATCACATTAAAATATTGTTATGAATGATGTATCATGGTCCCAAAGTCACTCATATGGGTCTTTCAAGGAACAATATTCAAGCTTTCATGAAATTCAAGTACACTCAGTTGACATTTGTCAACAACAGTAAGAACTACATCTGAAATGTGGTGCCAAGTCGTATAACATCGTAATGAAGTTTTGATATTTACAACTGCATTTTCTTTGCAATTTGACTATCTGGATGTAATGAAGAGCATGTACAAATACAAATAATTTTTATTATTTAAATTTTACAATGAGTATGCCTTTTTCGTCCATTCCCTTTCAGCTGACGCTACAACAATCGACCAGTTTATGCCTGAATAGGCCAAATCGTCACCAGCAAAGCCGCCTTGCCAGTCAAATCACATCACCAGATCAGCTAACTTGTGAGACTGAGGGCTCTTGAATCCACAACCACAACATATCGCTCTCATGTTCTGAGCAACCGCCTAGAGCAGACACTAAACTCCTTAGTTCCTTCACCTCTGAATTTTCCATTCTTCTTCTCCGAGATAGGGGTTATGTATGAATGAGATGTGCTTGCTTGTGTGATTGTGTGTGTGTTTTCATTGTGCCTGTCTGAAACTCAACATGTCGTCTTAATGGTGAACAACAAACTATTCTTTACAATGTAATTGGTAATGTAATGTAAACAGATAGACAAAATCTACTCACCAAGTGGCAGCAGAGGAACACGCACACAAAAGAATTTAACTTTTACAAGCTTTCGAAGCCAGTGGCTCCTTCTGGCTGAAGCGTTGAAGGGGAAGGAACAGGTGTGAAGCAAAAGGACTAGAGAGGTTTAGGAAAAGGGGTACAGTTCAGAAAAGCCACAGAGAACACCAAGTCAGGGGAGACTTACTGGAGAGTACGAGAAGGACTGCTGGGGACTGTACTGGATAAGATCTGAAAACCTGAGAGCTTAATGGTGGTAGAGTAATATGAAAGACAGAGATTACTGCTGAAATATTGTGTATGAGTTACTACGAGTGGAAAGCTAAGTGGACTGTGTGTAACAGTGGCAGCAGGGGGACAGCAAAAAACAAGACAGATCAGAGAATGAAAGATGTAGAAAACTAAAACAAAAGGAAGAAAGTAGTAGTTACTGTGAAAAATGCTGAGACAGAAGAAATTAACGTAAATTAAGGCCAGGTGAGTAGCAAGAGCCAAGAACATGTTGCAGCACTAGTACGCACTTGGGGATTTTTGAGAAGCTGGTGTCTTAGGAAAGAATCCAGATGGCACTTGGGCACTTGTGCTGAAACAGGCACCGAGGTCATGTACTCTGCAAAAGAATGTCATGTACCTGGTATACGCAATCTGCCTATGCCCTTTCATCCTAAGACATAACTTGGTAGTAGTCACACTAATGTAAAAGGCCAAACAGTGTTTACCTAACAGCTGGTTTATGATGTGTCGCTTCACAGGGCTCTTCCTTTGATAGTACATGTTTTTCCAGTTACAGGGCTGGTACAGGTGGTGATGAGGTGGTGCATAGGGCAAGTTTTGCAGTGGGGATGGTCACAGGCATAGGAGCCACAGAGTATGGAGATGGGTGCAGAAAGAGCACAGGGTCTGCAAAGACATTGACGAGATCAGGAGGGTGGCAAAAAGCTACTCGAGGGGTGGTGGACAAAGGACGTCTTTTCAGGGCATGATTTTAGGAAGTCATGGCCTTGTCAAAATAGCTCATTAATACAATCAAAACCAGGATAAGACTGGGTGACAAGTGATGTGCACCGAAGTTGTTTTTTGGAGGGATCACCAGTACCCAGACTGGAAGTGACGACCTGGGAAATCCGCTTTTGAACTAGGCTGGTGGAGTAATTAAGTCTAGTGGAGATGGAGGTGAGGGTAGTTGTGTATTGCTGCAAAGAGTCTGCATCCAAACAAATACATTTGCCTCGAATACCAGGGCTGT
The DNA here is from genome assembly GCF_023897955.1 of Schistocerca gregaria. NCBI lineage: Eukaryota > Metazoa > Arthropoda > Insecta > Orthoptera > Acrididae > Schistocerca > Schistocerca gregaria. Next base: position 36,693,890 of record NC_064924.1, read on the forward strand.
ATGGGACAGAATGTCTGAGATGGAAAGGACAGCAACTATTAAAACCTAAGTACTGTTGCTTGATAGTAAGTTTAATGTGGACAGAAGTGCCTAGCTGGCATTTAGTGAGGATGAGATCAACATCAATGAAAGTGGCATGGGACATGGAATAGGACCACGTGAAATTTAACTGGGAGAAGGTATTTACAGGTTTCAGGGATTTTAAATGGTTAACCTCACCACGAGGCCATATGGCAAAGATGTCATCAAACCATCTAAATCAAAGCACAAGCTGAAGGCTCCCTGGAAAGTCCCCTCCAGGTGACTCATGAAAAGCTTGGCACAGGACGGAACCATCGTGGTTCCATGGCCCGTACCTCTGATCTCATTGTAGTCCCTCTCAAAGCTGAAGTAGTTGTTGGTAAGTATAAAGTTGATTAAAGTAAGCAGGAAGGATGTCATAGGTTTGGAAGCAGGTGGGTGCTAACTGAGGAAATGTTCAGTATCACACAGACCATGTAAGTGGGGGATGTTGGTATAGTGGGAGATGGCATCGATGGTGACAAGCAAGGTGTGTGGTGGGAGTGGGACAGGTACACATTTCAGACGATTTAGGAAATGGTTGCTGTCTTTAATATAAAAGGTAAGTCTCTGTACTACGGGTTGCAGGTGTTGATCAACTAGGGCAAATATAAGTTCACTGGGTGCTTGGAAGTCATCAACTATAGGACAGCCAGGATGATTGGCTTTTTGGATCTTAGGAAGAAGGTAAAAAGTGGGGGTGCCTGGTTTGGGTGAGGTAAGAAGTTCTATGGATTCAAGTGTTATTCCTTGTAAGAGAACTAAGGTGTTAAGGAGGGACTGCAGGTCCGTCTGAATCACAGGCATGGAATCTTGATGGCAGATGCTTGTATGTAGAGATGTCAGACAACTGGCATATTCCTTCACTAACATACTCCTGTTGATCAAGTAACACACTGGTAGGTCCTTTGTCTGCTGGGAGGGAGGATAGTGATGTGATCTATTCTTTACTAGTCTCTAAACTATTCTTTACATAAAACTTTTGTTCATCCAACCTGGACATTCCACTATATGTTTTTATGAGGAGATACTTTCTTAGTGGGCCCATTAAGAAGAAATGAAATTTTGAATGGTAAACAGACACATGGGAAGCACAGTTTACCTCGTATGTGTATGACTGTAGAGGGAGTATCTAGATAATTTTTGAAGCAGAGATTTTTAAATTGCCAACTGTACCATACCTACACATCACCTACGCCTGAGATATAGGCAGGGTTTCCCCATTACATCCAATGCTGGGGTGCTATTCCAATACTGAAGAGCCTCAGGGAGGGAGGGAAGGAGGGAGGGAGGGCATTGGACTAGGATAGTCCATACACGTATGTTAGCTTTAGTGCTTTGATGGTATACTGGTTAGGATTCCTGCCTAGTAAGCAAGGAGATCCAGATTCTAATCCTGGCATGGCACAAATTTTAATTCATTTTTTCAGCTTCCATCATTAGCGATAAAAATGAGACTCAAATGTCTCAATGAAAATTTAATCAGATGCATAGTTATGATTATCTCAAGGAACATCTCATTCTCATTTGTGCAATCTAAAAGCTATTCACAGATTGTGAGATGAAGGTCTTTCTGGTTTTGACTCATGAGCCATGGGATGAACTTGGCGACAACACAATGCATTCCAAAATAGTGTGTCAGGATTTCATGGCATGATCCAAATGAAATTTTACATTCTTCTGCAATCTCTGTCAGGCAGTCTTCAATTGGCACACAATTTCGATGACATTCCTGACATGAGCATCATAGACAGACATCGAAGGGGAAGGGTGTCCTGAACGGGGTAACCTTTAACTTCCATTTGGCCATTTTTAAACTGTGTGGACCATTTATATCACTGTGTATAGCTTAATCACTCATCACCATAGGCATTCTGCATCATTTGGTGTCTCTTTGTAAGGGTTTTCTTGAGTTTCATGTAAAATTTACTGCACACGCATTGCCCCTCTAACTTTTCCATCTAGAAGTTCGCAAACTGTGCAACATGGAACATTCCGTTCTACTCAGTACAGCACTGAACAATAATTAACAGACTTACAACACTGAAATTTCTGGTAATTATACAGATTATCCGACAATGCGAGGATGTCAACCGCATTTCTCTTCAACATGTCAAAGGCACAAAATTATGAATGCTCCAGAATTTTCTGGCCAGTACTCGTATGATAACAGTACATGCAGAACAACTGAGAAATGTGCTAATTTGCATTAGGGATGCTAATCTAAATGTGAAATCACAAAGTTGCAGTTTCACACAATCGCAGGTGCATTATTGGCATCACATGATTTCGGCAGATGGTGCAAAACCAGATCCACAGTTAGTGGATGCAGTGATCAATTTTCCAATGATGGTGAACGTTAAATGACAGCAATCATACCACAGATTAACAAATTACTATTGACGTTTTATGGAAAACTAGGCAACCACCACGAAACACCTCACAAAATTACTAGAGAAGAGAACTCCTTTTGTCTGGACAGCAGATTGTGAGAATGCTATATTAAAATTGAAAGAAATTCTTACAAGTTCACCTCTCTTGACTTATCCAGGTTTTGTGCTAGCTCTTGTCTTGTCGTGTGGCTGTTCAATTGGTTAGCTGCATTTTAAGTCAACAAAAACCAACAGGTTATGCATCACATCAGTTGAATGACGCTGAACAAAACTACAGCACTATGGAAAAGGAATTTCTAGCACTTGTTTTGGGCACCATTACTTTCAATGTTGCCTATATGGATGGCAGTTCAAATTAATTACAGGTCATGTGGCTTTAAAATGGCTTTTGTGGTTATAAAATCCCAGGAGGAGACATTTTAGATGGGTCTTAAAACTTTGTGAATGTGACTACATAGTCAAACACAAGTTTGGCCAGTTAAATCAGGATGCAGGTGCCTTGCGTAGTAGGAAATGAACTTCCAGCAGGTGGACAATGTGCTTATTGAAGAATTAAAAAGGGTACAAGAATCCGATATTTAGTGTAAGAAATAGGCTACCTTGCTGGATATCACGGTATATCGATAATTTTTACTTTTGGACCGTCTGACAGCAACTGTATAAAACACAATTTTAGCGCCATACACGTTTCGCCTTTATTTTCTGCAAGGCATCATCAGTGGAAGGTTGCGTGGACAATTTCTTACACAATACGCTCCTATTGCATTTTTGGTGTTGTTCTTCTTCTTATGAATGCCAATTTGCGGTTTTTATCCCACATTCCACAGCACTATGAACTGAACGCTTTTTTCAATGCAATGTTTTGGTTAGAAGAAGAACGCCACCAAAAATACAACAGGAGTGTAATATGCAAGAAATTGTCCACGCAACCTGCCACTGATTATCCCTTGCAGAAAATAAAGGCAAAACGCGTTTTATTCAGTTGCTGTCAGACGGTCCATAAGTAAAAATTATCAATATACCGTGATAATACACGGAACTGAGGAAGACAGGACTACAAAAGTTTAAGATACCTTGCTGGATTTTGTTACAAGACACAACATTTCATATAAGAAAACACTTCTTGGAGAATGGATACTAGAGTCAAAGGCTATCCATAAGTGCATACTACAACAATGTCACGATAGCATACAGGAGTGTCATAATGGGAAAAGCACTATGCCAGTGCGCATTGTGGCCCATTACTGATGGCCACAACAAAAGAAAGAAGTCAAAAAATTCATTCAAAATTTTCTCCTAAGTGTAAGAGTTCAACAACGAAGACCGAATATACCTCTTCAAACTTTGCCTGAGGAAATAACACCTTTTGAAATCTTATCACTCGCTGTAGTTTGACAATTCCCCATAATGCTCTAAAATAACAGATATGTTTTATCTACCATTGACCATTTCTCTCTCTTATTATGATACCTATTGAAGACATGACTGCTGAGACAGTTGTGAATGTGTTCATCAATCATTTAGTACTACCATTTGAAAGTACACATACTTTATAACAGACCATGGAACAAACTTTATGTCCAATCTTATGGTGCAGGTATGCCAACTACGTCAAATAAAGAAGTGGAGAACTGTGCCATTTCACCCTCAGAGTAATGGTAGGGTTGGACGCATTCATAAAACAGATGTCATAATGTTGTCTTATGATGTGAAAAGCTCACAGTCAGATTGGGGCATGCTACTGCCATTTGTAATTTCGACATACAATGCCAGGATACACGAAGCAACAGTGTTGAGACTTTTTGAGGTTGTTTACAGGTGCAAAACATGCTTTCTGCTCAAGACAGAAAAGTTGCCACCTGAATAAATTCCAGTGAAGCACGTGGATAAAAGTTTAAAGTTTATTTTGAAGAGAGTTCAGCAATACACTGCAGCTGTGAGTTCGAGGCAACAGCTCTGTAGCCTAAAGACTGCTAGGATGCCGTTATACCAAATAGAAGATTATATAATGATATGACAAACCACTATGAAACAGGACAGAACTATGAAATTTACATGATCCTGGGATGGGCCATTTCAGATAGTGTTTCACGTCACCTGTCAGTACTGAATTACAGATTTTAGTTCATTTTAATCATTTAACCAAGTATACAGGTAGTGATATATCATCTCCTGCTATGGATCCACCAAAACTGAGAAAGAAATACGCAGCTTATAAGCCAATTGTTACACGGCAACTGAAGAGTTCATATCGCTACAATTCACGTTCCATCCCTCCGTACAATCTATGGTCTAGGGAGTGACAACAAATTTTATCATAACTCTTGGGTAAAAGCAGAGTTAGTATTTTCTATGTCAATCTACTGTTTAGGAAAGTTGTTGATTATGTTGTTTTTTCATCTTACTCAGGCCCTGGAAATAGAACAGGCTGCTTAAGTGTTGCATTTGTCCCATTCTTGTGAAGTTGCCTCTATGCCTTACAGTTTATTTTTAATATGTTAGTTTGTTATCACTATGGCCTGTAGAACACTACTTCCCCATTGGAGTGTTGCTAAGGACAATATCTTGTCTGTTATGGACATCTGGACTTCGTCAAACAATGCCTGCCACACAGCTGATACCTTTTGTCTACTGCGTACAACTGTGTTCGAATGTGGTTGTTCCTTGGATCCAGATGACTAGCAAATGCTGAGGTACTAATGCATTAATACTTTTACATTTGCATATAACATGCCCTCCACTGTACCCAAATTAACTGGTTCACTACATAGCTTTTTCCACTGTATGGTATCGCGAAGTTATGTTGAAAGTCTATGGAATTTAAAAACTTGTGTTACATAGGTGCAGATCACACGCCATCGCTGTGGAGAAGTCTGCCGCTTTGGTTTTAAGGGAGCTGCAGAAATAAGGTACCACTCTATGCTGAAACACCTTCTGTTGAACAACCGCTGAATAAGCGCAATCCAGCACTGCTCCACGTGCCTGGTCTCTCAGTAGGCATTGGCCATGCAATTCAGTGTCTACCGTGGAGTCTGTTACTGGCTGCAACATACAGAAGACAGTTTCTCATACGTAACAAATTCAACTGAACTCCAAATTAGCTGGTTGAATTAACACAACCTTCCTCCCATGGCATAAGAATCAGCCAGTTATACACTGCCCCATACCCAATTCTGGTTACACCTATGGGCTCAAATCAGAACTTCACTGTCCACACACCGAGCAAAACCTATATAATAACAGATTTCAACTGAAAGCATACTGTGGGACCTGAATTTCAGTTCTCTGCCCAGTTGAAAGAAACTTTGAGTGCCACTATTGAATCAGTGCATGACCTGCCTTACAGTTCTTCCATATACTAACAACATTGAACTGTTCAAGTCCTTGGATTAGTTGATGGCACAAGTGCACCAACAAATTTCACTAGATTGAGCAGTCGCCTATATTATGACATTTTACCATCTTTTACTTAATATAACTGCTTCTACATTGACTCCTGCCCTGCTTGCTATTCTAATACTGGGCACGAATATATTTTGAAGTTTCACACACAATTTATGAAGCAGAACATATACTGCCACTCCAGCTGGCAATGCGCCTTTGCCAAATTCCACCGCAAAGAAAAATGATGGTTTATTCTATTACAATCACAAACTGTAATTTTTAATCTGTCTAATGAATTGCTTACTTTTGTGACTTTCAAACTGTAGTCTCTTATTACTGTGCTTATTTGTTCATTCAATATTGTTTTATTGTCATGGGTTATTTTCACAATCTTTCTATTCAGTTTAAGTGAACTTAAAATGCAATCACCAAAATTTTTGCCATCGCCTAAATTTGGGTCAAAGGAATCACCATTCATGTGTTTCTTGTACATGATTTTTGTTTGTTTGTTTATTAGATGCATCAATGCAATGAGAAGTGTCAAATTTGGCAGTTGTCAGTTTATACTTAATTTCATACATCATTCTGGTTGATGATCAGAAATATTTGATCAAGTATTGACTCGGTGCCTTCCACACGTTAATATATTTTCAGTTTTGCAATTTTTCTTTGGTCAATTAAATAGTTACAATGTTACCTTAGGCACGTAAGCAGTGGTGCTAATTAACTCAAAATAAATTTTACTTACATTGCTTGCATCCTTCCTGAGGACTGTTAAAACAAATTGTTATGTTTCAAAATTGTGTTCTATGACTTCGATCTGTATTACCACCAGGATGGCAAAAAACTGGTGCCACCTTGGTGGTTACTCAGTCACCAGAAAGTTGTTGGACAAAGACAGAGAGAGAGAGAGAGAGAGAGAGAGAGAGAGAGAGAGAGAGAGAGAGAGAGAGAGAGAGAGAGAGAGGGGGGGGGGGGGGGGGGGGGGGGAGGGAGAAGAAGAAGAAGGAAGAAGAAAGAAAGAAAGAAACTGACTGCAGTCTGATGAGGAGAACTTTCAATGTCACATAGCCCCTGTTCTATCAAAAATCACATGGGGTCCATTACCTCTTCTAACAATGCTAGAAATCAATCATTAACTTCATTTATTAACTAAAGAAAAGACCAACGTGTAAAAAGTAGTGATTATTTTCACATGATATCCTAATCCTTGTCGTACAAATGTTTCAGTTGCATGTGCTCTTCAAAGCTCTCTCTGAAACCAGCTTCAGCTACTTTCATAACACCACCACTGTCATAGTGGTGTGTTAACAACTGTAGTCTCCATATGTAACAATTACACACACTCCAAGATTTGAATTGTTAAATGAGATTAAAATATTGTGTTGTTAAATGAAAATCAAATATTCTTACCCCCCTAGATTGTCAAATTCCCCAGAGGCAAATTTTTTTTGGTAGAAGGGAGGAGATGTACAAGACACCGGAAAGGTACTGCACGTCAGTAATTTTTATTGTTTAAATTTTACAAAAAATTTTTTCGGTTCATCACCTTTTGGCTGATGTGACAACAATCGATCATCAGCAAAGCCACATTACCAATCAAATAACATTACAGCATCATCTGACTTTTGAGACTAAGAACTCTCAGGGCCGCAACTAAAAAACATCACCTTCTTCTGTTCTGAGCCACCACCTACAGCAGACACTAAATGGTTTAGTTCCTTCAGCTTTGAAGTTTCCCTTCACGGGATTGATAACCATGCAGTTTAATCCCTTTAATCCACAAATAAACCAACCAACCTTGTTCTTTAAATTGATCTGGGACTACTGGAGTTCAATTCTCTCATCCACCTGCCAATCCTCACGATGTAATTCCCCTTAGTAAATAAGCTGATACAGGTTCTTCTTTCTAAATCTGGAAGCCCATGCTGCTATCCAGTCCTGACTATACCTCTGATGGGGTGCACAGGAATAAAGCTACACAGTCTGCAGAGTTCCACATGACTCCTGATGGTGCACAAACACCACAAAATTTCAACTTGAGTAAAGTCATCATAGTAAAGACAGGTGAACCAAGCAGTTCCATCAGATTGTTCTGCAGCTTCGAATACATTGTTGTGTTTTATACTGGAACTCCTACCAAAAATGATAATTAATCCATATTGATTAGTAAGTAACACGCATTTAATAAGTTGTTGTTGTTGTGGTCTTCAGTCCTGAGACTGGTTTGATGCAGCTCTCCATGCTACTCTATCCTGTGCAAGCTTCTTCATCTCCCAGTACCTACTACAACCTACATCCTTCTGAAATTGTTTGGTATATTAGTCTATTGGTCTCCCTCTACGATTTTTACTCTCCACGCTGCCCTCCAATACTAAATTGGTGATACCTTGATGCCTCAGAACATGTCCTACCAAGCGATCCCTTCTTCTAGTCAAGTTGTGCCACAAACTTCTCTTCTCCCCAATCCTATTCAACACCTCCTCATAAGTTATGTGATCTACCCATCAGCATTCTTCTGTAGCACCACATTTCAAAAGCTTCTATTCTCTTCTTGTCTAAACTATTTATCGTCCATGTTTCACTTCCATACATGGCTACACTCCATACAAATATTTTCAGAAATGGCTTCCTAATCATACTCGATGTTAACAAATTTCTCTTCTTCAGAAATGCTTTCCTTCCCATTGGCAGTCTACATTATATATTCTCTCTACTTCGACCATCATCTATTACTTTGCTACCCAAATAGCAAAACTCCTTTACTACTTTAGGTGTCTCATTTCCTAATCTAATATCCTCAACACCACCCGACTTAGTTCGACTACATTTCATTATCCTTGTTTTGCTTTTGTTGATGTTCATCTTATATCTTCCCTTCAACACACTATCTATGCTGTTCAACTGCTCTTCCAAGTCCTTTGCTGCCTCTGACACAATTACAATGTCATCGGGGAACTTTTCTTTTGTTTCCTTCACTGCTTGCTCAATATACAGATTGAATAACATCGGGGAGAGGCTACAACCCTGCCTTACTCCCTTCCCAACCACTGCTTCCCTTTCATGCCCCTCAACTCTTATAACTGCAATTTGGTTTCTATACAAATTGTAAATAGCCTTTCACTCCCTATATTTTACCCCTGCCACCTTCAGAATTTGAAAGAGAGTATTCCAGTCAATATTGTCAAAAGCTTTCTCTAAGTCTACAAATGCTAGAAACGTAGTTTTTCCTTTCCTTAATCTAGCTTTTAAGATAAGCCGTAGGGTCAGTATTGCCTCACGTGTTTCAATATTTCTACGGAATCCAAACTGATATTCCCCAAGGTCGGCTTCTACTAGTTTTTCCATTCGTCTGTAAAGAATTTGCGTTATTCTTTTGCAGCCGTGACTTATCAAACTAATAGTTCAGTAATTTTCACATCTGTCAACATCTGCTTTCTTTAGGATTGGGATTATTATATTCTTCTTGAAGTCTGAGGGTATTTCGCCTGTCTCATACATCTTAATCACCAGATGGTAGAGTTTTGTCAGGACTGGCTCTCCCAAGGCCGTCAGTAGTTCTAATGGAATGTTGTCTACTTCGGGGGCCTTGTTTCGACTCAGGTCTATCAGTGCTCCGTCTAACTCTTCATGCAGTATAATATCTCCCATTTCATCTTCATCTACCTCCTCTTCCATTTCCATAATATTGTCCTCAAATACATCACCCTTGTATAGACCCTCCATATACTCCTTTCACCTTTCTGCTTTCCCCTTCCTTGCTTAGAACTGTGTTTCCATCTGAGCTCTTGATATTCATACAAGTGGTTCTCTTTTCTCCAAAGGTCTCCTTAATTTTCCTGTAGGCAGTATCTATCTTACCCCTAGTGTGAGATAAGCCTTTACATCCATACATTTATCCTCTAGCCATCCCTGCTTAGCCATTTTGCACTTCCTGTCGATCTCATTTTTGAGAAGTTTGTATTCCTTTTTGCCTGCTTCATTTACTGCATTTTTATATTTTCTCCTGTCATCAATTAAATTCAATATTTCTTCTGTTACCCAAGGATTTCTACTACCCTTTGTCTTTTTACCTACTTGATCCTCTGCTGCCTTCACTACTTCATCCCTCAAAGCTACCCATTCTTCTTCTACTGTTTTTGTTTCACCCATTCCTGTCAATTGTTCCGTTATGCTCTCCCTGAAACTCTTTACAACCTCTGGTTCTTTCAGTTTCTCCAGGTACCATCTCCTTAAATTCCCACCTTTTTGCAGTTTCTTCAGTTTTAATCTACAGTTCATAACCAACAGATTGTGGTCAGAGTCCACATCTGCCAGTGGAAATGTCTTACAATTTAAAACCTGGTTCTTAAATCTCTGTCTTACCATTATATAATCAATCTGATACCTTTTAGTATCTCCAGGATTCTTCCATGTATACAACCTTCTTTCATGATTCTTGAACCAAGTGTTAGCTATGATTAAGTTATGCTCTGCACAAAATTCTACCAGGCGGCTTACTCTTTCATTTCTTACCCCCAGTCCATATTCCCCTACTATGTTTCCTTCTCTCCCTTTTCCTACTACCGAATTCCAGTCACCCATGACTATTAAATTTTCGTCTCCCTTCACTACCTGAATAATTTCTTTGGTTTCATCATACATTTCTTCAATTTCTTCGTCACCTGCAGAGCTAGTTGGCATATAAACTTTTACTACTGTAGTAGGCATGGGCTTCGTGTCTATCTTGGCTACAATAATGCATTCACTATGTTGTTCGCAGTAGCTTATTCAACCTCCTGTGTTTTTATTCACTATTCACCTAGTCAGAAGTCTTGTTCCTCCTGCCACCGAACTTCACTTAATCCCACAATATCTAACTTCAACTTATTCATTCTTTAGCCTATACCTCTGCATGAGCACTAATTTCTTGTATCTTACTTCGTGGTTCTTCTGTATGTTGGCGGCAGCAGAATTGTTCAACTTCAAATGCTGGTTCTCTAGATTCCCAACAGTGTTTCTTGTTAAGAACATCGCCTTCCCTCCAGAGATTTTCATTTGATTTCCCAAAGCATCTCTGTAACACTTAGGCGTTGTTCAAGCCTACTGGTAACAAATCTAGCCGCTTCCTTTGTTTAGTGCACTGCTGACCTATCAAGGGGAGTCCTACAAATCTTGACACGATAACCTAAGTCTAGAAATCTGCAGCCAAGACCATCCCAGAGTTAATGAAGCCTTTAGCTGAGACCCTCCACTTGGCTCCAAACCAAAGGACCCTGATCAAATCTGGAAACAATGCAGGACAGCAGTCTTCACCACCTCTGCCAGCTGCCTGTACAATCCAAGGATCACCTCAGAACCCATGCGACAGGCGACGTTGCTGCCAATGTGAGCCACAACTTGCTGACAATTGCACCCTGTATGCTTGACAGCTGTGCAGGCAAGGCCGCCTTCACATCTCGAATGAGGCTCATTGGCAGACATCCCGAGGCACACTGGCTTTCTTTCCAGCTCTAAATGCTGTCTGCCTAAGGGACTCCATAACACACTTAACAATGGAGCTCCCAATTACTAATAACCCCCAAGTGTGCCTGCCCAGACCCTGGCAAATGGGTGAGGCCAAGCCTCCAGTCTCCACACTGGCTCTCCACCTCAAGCGAAGCAAACATGCTACCACCCACCTCTCATCCTGCTATGCGGGTGGATCCACAATGTTGGGTGCACTAGCAGGTGACTCAGAAGCAAAGCCCATGGCCAAAACTAGCAACAGCTACGGTGTCCCATGCAACACGCCAGATTCTCAGCTATCGCTATAGCCTGAGACAGCAGCCTGAAGGTGACTAACCATAGTTACAAGTGCATTCAGTTGTTCATGAACTCTGGCCTGCTCCTCCTGCGTCCGCACACAGCACGCACACATCCCAGCCATTCTAGCAAGACTAACTCAAGAAGCAGATCATAAAAGCAGACAGAATTCTAGATATGCAACTAGCTACCATCCTGATTTGTCATGAGCAATGAGCTATGTAGCTGGTTGTTCAGTGAGAAACTTGTACGATTCAGAGTGAATGAATTTTCTCTTACAAAAGCACGAGATTAAACCTATTAAACAGAAAATACATGCACAAAATTTAATAAATATTCCTGTTTATTGCAAGTGGTTACCTTGAACACCTTTTCCATTTGTTGCTGGTTATACAGTATTACCAACTGTGATTATCAAACATGTGTTCTTTTTTTGACAGCAGCCCTATTTCAGAGGTTTCTTTTTTTTAGTTAGTGGGTTTTCTGCCTTTATTTAGCCACTTAAAAGTAAAATAACAACCACATACAACAACCCATTTGAAGGAAAGAGGTTTTCTTGGTCCCTTAGTCCCTGTACTTCATGCTGCTTGGAAACACTGTCAAGCAATACGATCCAAAAGTGTGTGGCATTCTAGTAAGTAGCCATTACCTGCAGTAAACGGTCCCTTGTTTGAAGATGATCTGTGCTGGTGCACAAGTGGAAAAATGATGAATGAAGACGCTACTCCTGGCCCATCCATATCTACAACTCTGTCAACACAAGGATGAATGAAGAAGCTTCTCCTGGCCCATCCATATCTACAACTCTGCCAACACATGATGAAGTGAGAAAAATTATAATAAATGTCGCACAATGCAGTGAATGAAAGAAAAGGGAAACAGCTAAGTACATTAGTGGGATGAATATTTACTTAATACTGATAACGGTATTAACACTTGCAACAACCCCCCCCCCCCCCCCGCCCACTGTTACTAAACCTCCAGAGATGTCTCAGTTTAGCCAGTGAGTCTGTAGATGGTGGTATAAGGGGCACACAATAACTGGCCACATTTTCCCACCCGAGTTTTACAACAATACAGCTAGTCCATCCTTGACCTGAGTTAGCCACTGGATAGGAATTCTTCCTACCTGTTATGTGGAGATGCTCTCATAGTTTTATGTCCCCCTTGCAGAGCATAACAGTGTCATTGGATTCTGAAGGTTTTACATAATGAAGTTGGAAGAAGTTTCGTGTGCACATAATTTGTATGTGGGATGCTATTATGGTGTGTTTATTTAAGGAACACTGGGAAATGAACTGGTTAAGACTGATATTAAGTGAATTATTAATGATACGAGAGCATGGTCTACCACATCAACAAATCAAACAGTACCCTATCGCCGACTGCCGACTATGGTGCACAGCCTATAACTTGAGTGTACAATTGGTAAAGTTCATGTAAGCTTTTACTTCTTTGATTACGTCAAATCAATCAGTGTTTCCTAGCACTGTAAAAATTGCTGAAAGATAGTATTTATGACTCGTAGACTCCTCCTAATGTCTGAGTACCAAACGGAAACTTATGTTAGCAAATATTTAAGAACAACAACTACAAACAATGGAAAATGCAAAACAGAATGTAACAATTATGAGAAGGAAATTTGATGTTCACCATATAGAGGAGATGCTGAGTCACAGATAGGCACAACAAAAAGACTCTCACAATCAAAGCTTTCGGCCATTAAGGCCTTCGTCAACACTAAAAACACACACACACACACACACACACACACACACACACACAATTCACACATGCGATTGCAGTCTCAGGCAACTCAAACCACACACAGAGTGGGTGAGAGTCTTTTTGTTGTGCCTACCTGCAACTCAGCATCTCCGCTATATGGTGAGAAGCAACTTTCCTTCCCACAACTGTGAACAACAATTACTTGGTTCACTGCTTTCTGTTCGCATCTCTTTACTGACATCACAAGTGATTTCTGCATCGGCACCTCATCCCACTGGCTATGAAAGCGCCAGATTGCCAACCACATCGGCTAGTCAATGTGGGAAAATACCAATCGCTCATTACTCCATATGAACTACAGCACTGATACATTCACTACACATTATGCCAAGTAGCAAAGCTGGAAATAAAGTAAAATGTGCTCTTATCTGCAACAAGAGTCACAAACATAAATTTTTAAAATATCATTTGTCTCTTCCTGCTTGAATAATTGTGTTACAACAGCCTCAATTTAATTTTATTACTACTAATAATCCTTACATTTAACATGAATTTCTTTATATATGTGATTTTGCAGAAGCTCATTATTCCATCACATCATCTGTACTGTAGCAAATGACTGGTATGAAGTGCAAAGTTGCCAGTAGTGATTCCTCACACCTTTCCGCACTCTGTGGCTACACAAATGATTATTCTGCCACTTCCAAGGTTATTACCATTCCACTCGATGAAATGACCAAGCAAGCATTCAAAAACTATTGGTTTATCAACACAAGATGGCGGATCCTGGCTAGTCGTGGTGTCAGAGAACTACAGAATACAAGCTCTGTCCCCATCACCAGCAGCATCTTTGAAGAGGAAGAAGGAAGTGATAGAAGGTAAAAGTAAGAGATAGTGGAGTAACAAATTTCGCCTGCGGGACACCTATCCACTTATATTATCTAAGGTCACAAGGTGGTCCATCATACTGACTGAAATCCTTCACTTCCCTCAGTGCATGGTTCACACACAACCTGCGTGCTGCCCTCAGGAATGGCAAGTAACAGCACCAGCCTGGACCATTGAATACAAGGTGACGAAAGTAGGGAAGCCGAGCGCCATCACCAAGATCACGATCCTGGACCTCGGTGATTAAGGTATGGTGGGTGCCCTCAAAGTACTTCTGCTAAAGACCAGCATACTATTCACCAGATAACGATATGGTATGCTGTCCAACTGTCAATGGTCATTAAGGCTGACTTTCAACACTCGGGCAGTAGTGAACAAAATACAACTGGTGATGCGTTTTAAGAAATGTCAACTCACGATTTAGAGCCAACTACAAAGCTGATACTGGAAGTCTGGCATTGGCAGAACAGGGGTATGATAGTTGGGAGGGGGGGGGGGGGGATTTGAAAATAATATTTGGAACAGCTGATACGGATGTGATCTACAAAGGGTAAATGCCACTCTGCGACAAGTGCAGAGGATAGGACATTCTTGGAAGAAAAAAAAAAAAAAAAAAAAAAGTACAGTTGCATATGACCCATTGGAAAACATGAGGAAGGACATATTTAATGACACATAACATATTTACCCTATGCTTTGACTGCTGCATTAGTGACACAAATTCTGGAGTTAGTGACCATACTTGATAAAACCTTGGACAGTCAGGAACTGACTAGATATTATTGACACCCAGCTGACCGTTGTGAGAGTACTTCGAATCCGTCACTGATACCTGCACTGAAGTGGCTGAGGTGCAAGAAGCACTCAATCATGGCACTTGTGGGCACATAGCATCAGCACTATTGTTGATGGGGGAATTTTTGGGGAGGGAGGGGGGGGATTGCAGAAGGTTTGGTGTTGCTGTTGACACTGGAGGAAAGTTCCTTGCATTTATTCTACCGTGGGGCTGATGTAAATGTAACATTAGATGGAAGGGGTTACAAGTATGGGCACAAATATCCCTGAAGTGTAGAGAGTATCAGTTTGAGTGTTACACTTTACCTGGTAGCATGCAGGGCCCAAAAAAAAAGGTACGTATTCCTACGGGTGCTGCATAGTCTCTTCTTCGACCTCTACAGAAACTCCCACAAGCTTATTACTGCCTCAAAATTGCTACAGTGCTAAGACAAGCAAACCCACAGTTGCCACAAGTTTCCCAAAGTGAAATTCCCTGATTTTGAGACAAGTTTTAGCATTTTTCCCTGACAAATTTTGAGATCTCTAGGGTAGGTAAAGACATAAGTAGAAAAAGAAATTCAAGGACTTCTGTGTTCGCCCCCGTATGAACAAAAGTCTTGAGTACTAACATCAACATCTTTTATAATGAACTGTTTATAGACGGAGAAAGCAAGCCAAATAGAATGTGTATTTCATTAAGCCATTGTTATCTTATTTCAATAAAACAAAACACATCTGGTGACAAAAACATGCATTTCCTTGGAGACACAAGACAGATTTAAAATACCTTCACTGATTCCAGAAATAACCTCAGAAAAAAGTAGGCTTCTCAAAAGAAGTGTTTGAGGCAGGAAAGAAATGTGTAAATCAACACTATAGGTGTTGTTGTTCATCCTTCTGAATCTGTTTAGTGTATTCGTCTCTTGGTCTCCATCTGCGATTTTTACCCTCCACACTGCCCTCCAATACTAAAATTGTGATCCATTTATGCCTCAGAACATGTCCTAACAACCAATCCCTTCTTCTAGTTAAGTTATGCCACAAACTTCTCTTCTCCCCAATCATATTCAATACCTCCTCATTAGTTATATGATCTACCCACCTAATGTTCAGCATTCTTCTGTAGCGTCACATTTTGAAAGCTTCTCTTCTCTTCTTGTCCAAACTAGTTATCATCCACGTTTCACTTCTATTCATAGCTACACTCCATACAAATACTTTCAGAAACGACTTCCTCACACTTAAATCAATACTAGATGTTAACAAATTTAAATTTGATATCCTCTCTACTTCGGCCATCATCAGTTATTTTGCTCCCCAAATAGCAAAACTCCTTTACTACTTTAAGTGTCTCATTTCCTAATCTAATTCCCTCAGCATCACCCGACTTAATTTGACTACATTCCATTATCCTCGTTTTGCTTCTGTTGATGTTCATCTTATATCCTCCTTTCAAGACACTACCCATGCTGTTCAACTGCTCTTCAAAATCCTTTGCTGTCTCTGACAGAATTACAATGTCATCGGCGTACCTCAAAGTTTTATTTCTTCTCCATGGATTTTAATACCTACTCCGAATTTTTCTTTTGTTTCCTTCACTGCTTGCTCAATATACAGATTGAATAACATTGGGGATAGGCTACAACCCTGTCTTACTCCCTTCCCAACCACTACTTCCCTTTCATGTCCCTCAACTCTTATAACTGCCATCTGGTTTCTGTACAAACTATAAATAGCCTTTCGCTCCCTGTATTTTACCCCTGCCACCTTCAGAATTTGAAAGAGAGTATTCCAATCAACATTGTCAGAAGCTTTCTCTAAGTCTACAAATGCTAGAAACGTAGGTTTGCCTTTTCTTAACCTAGCTTCTAAGATAAGTTGTAGGGTCAGTATTGCCTCACATGTTCCAACATTTCTACGGAATCCAAACTGATCTTCCCCGAAGTCAGTTTCTACCAGTTTTTCCATTCGTCTATAGACAATACGAGTTAGTATTTTGCATCCGTGACTTATTAAACTGATTGTTCGGTGATTTTCACATCTGTAAGCACCTGCTTTCTTTGGGATCGGAATTATTATATTCTTCTTGAAGTCTGAGGGTATTTCGCCTGTCGCATACATCTTGCTCACCAGATGGTAGAGTTTTGTCAGGACTGGCTCTCCCAAGGCCGTCAGTGGTCCTAATCACTATAGGTGACCACCAATAAAATGTTGGTTCTACTATGTTTGTTATTGTCAGTTATTACCCACTGTGTCATGCCTATTATTTTACAGGTATTGTGTGATTTTCCTTTCAAGAAATATGAGCACATAGTGTACAAACCACCAGTGACTGCCACAATTTTTTTTTCTTATCACCCATACTTCCTAATATATAAATTACTTTTGAAGTGCCAAAATGTACTAGAATAAATAAAATATCTATAAAATGCTGCACTATACCATCTCCTTGTGGTGAGACAGCTGCAATCCGTGAAAGCTGTTGCCGGCAGCCTCTGACCTGCCGAGGAGCACTGCAGTCCTTTGTCCTCAGATAAACCACGAAAATCTGCTGCATTATGTCTCACACAAACATACCTGGCCTGCATTCACATCAGTGAGACTAGATATGATGTGCAGGGCTTGCACATTTAGTGGGAAATGATGGGCTTCAGATTGGCAGGCCAGATCCTTTACAGATACCCAACAGAAGTGGCCTGCAGTTTTGGGCTGTCATGGAAGTCCACTTGTATGGCCAGCTATTCACATGCCACAGACACCATGCTGATGAAACGAGACTGTGCTGACAAATCCATGCAACAAGAAACTTGCGCAAATACTCTGAGAATCAATACTAATGAGGATAGGTAGCAACTCACCACAAAGATGATCGCTGAGCTGCAGGCTGGCATGAAGAAATGACAATCACACTCTCACAACTAAACTATCAGCCATAGCCTGTATCAGAAAATGAAGCACTCACACATTCACACACAACTCATGCACCAATGACCACCATCTCCGGCCACTGGTAACAGTTTCTGAGAATCAGATCCAAACAAACCACTCCTCACACCTCCCTGCCTCTCGTCAGCAGCTGCCAGACTAGTGGCAAGAAATGGTGGCAGCACTGACTGCAGGCTGAGGTGAATGGTAGGAAAGAGTGAAGCAGTAAGTAAGTGGGAGTAGCGAAGTGGCACATGTAATCTGCTATGCCCAACCAGTGACAATGCATGACACCTGAGTAAACAAATCATTTCATCTACTGAGACAAAAACAAGATTTTTTCCAGAGAATTTTTCAAATTTCCCTAATATATCCCTGATTTCCTCAACACATTTGAAATTTCCTAATATTCCCCAATTTCCAGAACTTGTGGCTACCCTGAAATCCCACAATCTCGATCCTTATCATTTCAGGGTTTTGTGAGCTCAGCTGGTTTTGTGCAGAATCTCCACATTTACCTGTTCTCAGGAAGTACTCGCTAGGCTGACTATTGTCAAAGACTTGGGCCTTACTACCTTTTGAGTAGTGCACAAGTGGTTGACACTTTGCACACATTACAACTAGGGTCGTGTATGTGGAACATGTGACGTAGAAGTAGAGAGTCAGGGTTTAATGATCAATGGGACATGTCTCTTTTCAGTTACCTGAGACCATTATAGACTCCCACTGATTTACTTATCTCATTTCCCTTTCAAGATCCTGCTCTCTGAAAACCAAAAATACTCTAGCATGGTCCAACTTATAGCTACCCATCATGGACCAACTGATAGCAGCTAAGAATTGGCCCCTTACATTGGAAAACTCTGCATCAGCCACCGAAATCTATATTTTGGTACATGCTGTCCGCTGCTGTCACAAAAGGAGAATTATTCAGATTCACCAGTCACTGTCTTTCCACCTGTAAGTATATGCCACTGGTACTTAAGCCACTGACTAAAACTCTATAAACCCTGTGGAGAATTATGGCTTCCACCTGTTACTTATAGGTATGTTCCCAGCATCTTCACAGCTAGCTTTCCACACTAAATTTGGAAACTGAATTGCACCAAAGGGGGAAAGAACGTAATGCCACAGACAGAATAACATGAGGAATAATGTGGCAATGTGCTCTGTTTATTATACACAAAGTTCTGCAGCTGATGACACTTTTGACCTGCTAACTAACCCCAGCATTTCTGCAACATGTGGTAAAACTCTTATAACTAAGTGCCAATGGAGCAACTGCCCACATGTGCCTCCACAGCCAGGACCAAACTAACTCAGTGCATGGATATAATGAATGGGCAGGGTGATGACATACTGAGGAACAAGAAGTTGGTTGACATTTCATCAGACCTGTATAACGGACCAGATGACTCCTCCAGGCAGCTCCAGGTCAGAACTGTAAGGGTCTGAGGTTTGAACCTGTGGAATCCTGCTAACCTGGTGTGCTTTACCAAGTTGCCACCAGCTTAATTAACCAGTCACTCCACCTTAAGAGGTCACTGCACAACCACTAGCTGGCTACCACTGAAGTGTATCATAATTGTGCTGCTTTCTAATGGTGTATGAACGTTGATGTCAAGGTTGCCTTCACTACACTGGGTAAGAAGACACTGCGGGTTGACATCAGGCTGCACCTGTCAGAGGAGAACACACATTTCTGCCTACACCTGCACATTGTATCAACAGAAAGTTTTACTGTAATCCGTCTATCTTGCTGCGACCATCTTCCCTTTTGACAGACTCCTGGCTACCTCGCCTGCCAATCGAGCCTGCAATGCCTCTGTGTGAGAGAGAATACACCATCCTGATCGACCGTAGAAACCTCTCAACGACGGACTGTGGAAGTCATCCATTATGGGAAAAACACAGTCCAAAACATAACAACCTAGATTTTGTGTGTTACACTGAAGTATGGGTATGACTAAAATTAAAAGGTAGCAAAGTGATCACAATAACTCTCATTTTGATTCATTCTTTAAAGTAATAGTAAATTCAATACACACAAAAGGAATGTGGGCAGTACCATAACAATGCTGTAGTTTATTTCCCTGTAGTTTATTTCCCTGTAGTTTATAAGTTTCATGACAGGTATCTTATGCAGTATCTTGAATGTAAGCACAAAGATTACTGTGATGCTCAGATTGTACAACTGCTACATAAAACTAATGTAATGTGAAAAGTCCAATTTTTACCTCTGATATTACTCAGTATTTCAACAGTTCATTTCTAAATCTTACTACATTTGAAGTATTAAAATGACAATATATTGATAAACTCCTAGTGTGGACACTGCAATGTGGCAGTGAGTTCAGAGCACCCGAAGGGATAGTGGTGATGTGGGTGTACAACCCCTGTCTTCCTCTCGCATGATTTATGTTTCAGAGAAAGCAGAACTGTCACTCAGTGACAGGTATTGCCAAACCATCGTAGTATTGCATCAGTTGTACTTGTCCACTGTGATGGGCCAAGATAAGTTTTTCACTCAGTTCAGCATACAAAAAGAAAATGATTAACAGGCCAAAGAAAAGTGGAATACACAAAGCATTTAGTATGGTTTACCACTCAATTGCTTGCCGAGGTCAGCAGCATTGTAAACAACATTGTATAGACTTGACCCCTAGTGGTATCTTTCGCAAAGTCCAACACTGCAACACTGAAGCATCAGAACAATAATAAAGAATTGTAATGATATGGATATGATAGATTGGAACTCACCACACAGAGGAGGCATCAAGACACTATCACAATCTATCATTTCCAGATTCTTATATTCAGTCCTGGACTTTACTCTGTTCGACAAAGAATGTATTACTTTTGTGAATCACCATTGGTTGATTAATGATCTCTCAACACTTTGTCATTGCTATCTTGCACTTATAAATAGCTATATCAAACAATTGACTAATGACAGAATTACAGTACTACAAAACTGTAGTAAAGAAGTAAATAATGTACTACTTTAAAACTACAAAAGCTGCAGAGAATTAAATGTATGGACTGTTGATACAAAGATTCAGTAGAAGATTTGTCAAAAGAAATTTATGAGAACATTCACCACATTCATATTGTCAAACTTCAACTGATACTCCATAATACATGGTTACAGAACACAAAACAATCAGCAAAAGAGATTACTATAAAATATAACATACTAAACGCAAGCCACAGACAGCTGCTAGAGGTGGCAAACAATAATAGCAATATGCTGTTATAAATAATTTCAGAAATCATGTATAAGCACAAACAAAGAGCACAATCTCAGTATAACATGATTATACAAATTTTATATAGGGGCCTACTCAGAACAGTTAGCTTCATATACTATGAATCAATCATGTACTCAAATGTGGTAGAGTGTTTACATAGAGAGCTGGAAAGTAGCAGCTAAAACAAATTTCAAGAATGAATATTCCAGTGTTTACAGAAGCGGTAATGTGAAATCAGTTTATAGAGAACCAAATTTGGGAGTGCAAGTACACACAATGATTTACCGTCATCTACCAAACAGCTCACTGCAATGGATCACAGAATGCACCTGCATTTGAAGTGAATGGGATCAAAATCATCTGCAATCCAAATTAAGGTTATGGATAGTGAACGCTGTGATTAGTTTCTTGAAGGGGCTACACAAAATTTTCTTTTCTATCTTTTTCCACATAGTTTAGTAATCTGTAAACATTAATTTCTTAAGAACATTAAAAACTCAGAATTTTCTTTCTTCTCCTATCTGTGTATGATGCTGGACAAATTCTAGCCAAAGAAAGTATGAACATGTGACCAAATGTACCATATAAGATATATTTCTGAACAGAGATGACTTGTTTCCAGATGGTAATGATGTAATTTGTAATGACACACCTGTTGTAGGGTGGAGTTTAATAGGTACAAAACTTGATGTGCTGTGTTTTTGAGTGCCATTTGAGCATTTACGCAGTATACAAAGAGTCAGGTCTCTGAATTTTCTGGAATGCAGTTGAGAGAGCTGGATTGCCTCAATTATCAGTCTTGGAGCAGTGATGAGTTTAACCCTGCCTCAGAAGTCAAAGCAAGGCTGGTGATACACACTGATACTGATTAAAAGGTCTGGAAGTGTGGAGGATTGACCCTAGTCAACCACTAAACAATCCAAGTAAATCTGCTGATAAATATACTGGGTAATTTGTCTTGGGTGCCATATATTGTTACGAGTGCACAGATGCTGGCTGTGGCCAATTGTTGATTTCACTCAATCCACAGGAGCAGGTAGAATGAGGCAAAATAAACATATGACACAAATGTGGGCAAATGTAGAGTAAGAAATCTGGTGTTGAAAACAGACAAGGTCAGACAGCACAGGGCATAAAACACTAACTTATGATATGGACATGAGAGCTGTACCCAGACTGAACTCCTAGTGCTGTTTTCATGTTCATCAATCTGATGCAATGAGCACAACAGATTGGCCTTCGGAAATTTCTCACATCTATTTACTTAATAGATTTGTTCCCTATGTGCAGCAGAAATTTGTGGTGTCTCGGCAGCGACAATGTATAACAGGGTGTATACGTGGACAAGGAAAAAATATTACAGGATCTCCCGGTTAAAAATACATTTTCTCCCGGTTGAAAATACACTTTTCCCATGTTAAGTGACAGTATTTTTTCCTTCTAATAATTATTAGAAGAATAAATACGCCGGGAAAATTTCAGAAGTCACAGTATATTTTCCGTCGGAACTGTAAAACTTACCAATCCTTTGAAAAGATATGGTTTTATACAGCAACGTAGAATTTCTCGGCACTTAAGAAAACAAAACTCGGGGGAAGGGGGGGGGGGGGGGGGGGGAACAAGTTTTGGAAAGATCTTTGATAAGCAGCAACATGTACGCCGCAAATTTTTGTATTGCGGAAGTATGAATTCGAATTCCACCAACAGGAAAAGTTAATGGTTTAAGTTACTATACATAGTGTTGCTACAAGAAAAGCAAAGCTTTTGCATATAATATTTGTCTCTAAGATTAATAAGCTACAAGAGAAGCTAAGCTTTCACATATAATGTTGATCTGTTTAGCGCATGTTACACTTTAAGATACATCATACAAATACGCCAGCAAAATTTTTAATACCGACATAAATCTCTAATCTTCTGGGCTCAAAAATCATCTGCATGGCTTGTCATCAAAGAGTTGATTTTTAAATAGGAGCAAACGCTCTGTGATTTAAGAAATTCATCGTACATTCACACACATAGTTCATCTTACGTAAAACAAAATCTACTTTGAAAATAACGCTTTTCAAACCACAATTCACAATATTTTCCTGTGACCTGTTAGAAACAGTTTCATTTCAGCAGTTGCCAGAGAGCGCCAGGTAAGATTCCCAGTGGCTTAGGCCTCAACCTGACATTAAGCTTTTCGGTATGATTTTCAGTAGTACCAGTACTCTAATATCTCATGTTTGGTTCTTTATTATGGCATAATGTCATACGTGCTACAAGATGAAAATGTGCATTTGAAATGCAGCAAACAATTAAAACTAGCCAATAGTGTGGAATTAAACACTTCGTTTCAAATAAATTTACTGCCTCAGAGGAAATCTTAATAAATGCCAAATTTCTTTAGCAAACTGACAAAAATAACTTTATTGTACTGCAAGGTGATCGATGCTCGACTGTCAGAAAGGTGGAAATAAAATAAAATCTGAAACTAGTAACATATTTAAGCCTTCCGTAATTAAGTGGGTGTATTTTAATTCACTTGATAGCTCCCAGTCACAGAAATCCGTCTTGTTTTCATTTGACGTGAGAGCAGTAAACAAAGAGGAAACAGATGAATCACTAAACGTAAACACGGGTCACGTGGAGACTAACCCCCCCCCCCCCCACACCCCCACCCCTCACCCCACTATAACTCAGACTGCTCTGTGCACGTCTTTCTGAAGAGTCTTCTGATACACAAAACACGTTTTTTGGCCTTTAGAGAGACGAAGCGCAGTGCCACGCCTCTTCAAACAATATTCTTATAGCGCACATCACGGTATCGCGCTGTGTGGAACTCAGACGTGTATATTTTGCAATGCATGCCATCAAACTATTTCAGGACAATGGAAATTAAAATGTCCTGTAGTGTCTCTCCTGCTCCCAGTTGGCTGTTTTGACATCTTGTCCCACTAAAAAATAAAAATAAATGCAATTAATACTGGATGGGATTATTTGTAGCCAGAAGAACAAGAACTCTTCAGAAAACCTGGCCTTCTTATTGCCTATTAGCTAGTAACTTGCTCTTCTGTGTGACATAAAATTAAATGTAGGCTACCTAAATCCAGTAAAGACAAGAGAGAGGCAAGACAGTACACATTTCTTCAGTTATTAGGTCCTAGCGATTTTTCTCTCCAATCTTGCTGCATCTTTACAAGGCGTGCTTTCCTTTCTGTGAAAGAACTATTACCTCATCAAAGTTCGTCAAACGTTTTGCTACATGAAAAATCGAAATGTCGTCGTCTAATACTGAGAAAGCTGTTAATACATATAATACCCATACTGGTGTGGTTTCTCGATCTAATTATGTCTATTTTGTCACTGTTTGCTGGAAAAAACAAAATAGGCCTTTCTAATATTGCAGCAATTGTGACACACACAAAATAAGCGAGCCTGTTTTGGCAATAATGGTCATTTTTATAGTATGACAATATAATTCATGAAGTACCAATACAAAATACCTATTTGGCCTACTACCATCAAAAAGCTTTATGTTTGGAAATAGTTTCGCATTTCTACATCTCCATTCATACTCCGCAAGCCACCTGACGGTGTGTGGCGGAGGGTACCCTGAGTACCTCTATCGGGTCTCACTTCTATTCCAGTCTCGTATTGTACGTGGAAAGAAGGATTGTTGGTATGCTTCTGTGTGGGCTCTAATCTCTCTGATTTTATCCTCATGGTCTCTTCGCGAGATATACGTAGGAGGGAGCAATATATTGCTTGACTCTTCGGCGGAGGTATGTTCTCGAAACTTCAAACAAAAGCCCGTACCAATCTACTTAGTGCCTCTCCTGCAGAGTCTTCCACTGGAGTTTATCTATCATCTCCGTAACGCTTTCGCGATTACCCAATGATCCTGTAACGAAGCGTGCTGCTCTCCGTTGGATCTTCTCTATCTCTTCTGTCAACCCTATCTGGTGCGGATCCCACACTGCTGAGCAGTATTCAAGCACTGGACGAACAAGTGTACTGTAACCTACTTCCTTTGTTTTCGTATTGAATTTCCTTAGGATTCTTCCAATGAATCTCAGTCTGGCATCTGCTTTACTGACAATCAAGAAACAGTCAAGAAACACGGCATCTACCTGTGAACCCGTATCTAAGGCCCTCTGAGTCTCGTGGACGAATAGCACGAGCTGGGTTTCACACGATCGTCTTTTTCGAAACCCATGCTGATTCCTACCGATTAGATTTCTAGTCTCCAGAAAAGCCATTATACTCTAACATAAAACGTGTTCCAAAATTCTACAACTGATCGACGTTAGAGATATAGGTCTATAGTTCTGCACATCTGTTCGACGTCCCTTCTTGAAAACGGGGATGACCTGTGCCCTTTTCCAATCCTTTGGAACGTTTCGCTCTTCTAGAGACCTACGGTACACCGCTGCAAGAAGGGGGGCAAGTTCCTTTGCGTACTCTGTGTAAAATCGAACTGGTATCCCATCAGGTCCAGCGGCCTTTCCTCTTTTGAGGAATTTTAATTGTTTCTCTATCCCTCTGACGTCTATTTCGATATCTACCATTTTGTCAACTGTGCGACAATCTAGAGAAGGAAGCACAGTGGAGTCTTCCTCTGTGAAACAGCTTTGGAAGAAGACATTTAGTATTTCTGCCTTTAGTCTGTCATCCTCTGTTTCAGTACCATTTTGGTCACAGAGTGGCCGGACATTTTGTTTTGATCCATATACCGCTTTGACATAGGACCAAAATTTCTTAGGATTTTCTGCCAAGTCAGTACATAGAACTTTACTTTCGAATTCATTGAAAGCCTCTCGCATAGCCCTCCTCACACTGCATTTCGCTTCGCGTAATTTTTGTTTGTGTGCAAGGCTTTGGCTATGTTTATGTTTGCTGTGAAATTCCCTTTGCTTCCGCAGCAGTTTTCTAACTCGGTTGTTGTACCACGGTGGCTCTTTTCCATCTCTTACGATCTTGCTTGGCACATACTCATCTAACGCATATTGTACGACGGTTTTGAACTTTATCCTCAACACTATCTGTACTTGAGACAAAACTTTTGTGTTGAGCCATCAAGTACTCTGAAATCTGCTTTTTGTCACTTTTCCTAAACAGAAAAATCTTCCTACCTTTTTTAATATTTCTATTTACGGCTGAAATCATCGATGCAGTAACCGTTTTATGATCGCTGATCCCCTGTTCTGCATTAACTGATTCAAATAGTTCCGGTCTGTTATCGCCACGAGTTGGTTCTCTGTTTAACTGCTCAAGGTAGTTTCCAGATAAAGCACTTAAAATAATTTCACTGGATTCTTTGTACCTGCCACCCGTTATGAACGTTTGAGTCATCCAGTCTATATCCGGCAAATTAAAATCTCCACCCAGAACTATAACATGGTGGGGAAATCTACTCGAAATATTTTCCAAATTATTCTTCACGTGCTCAGCCACAACAGCTGCTGAGCCCGGGGGCCTATAGAGACATCCAATTACCATGTCTGAGCCTGCTTTAACCGTGACCTTCACCCAAATCATTTCACATATTGGATCTCCGTCAATTTCCTTCGATACTATTGCACTTCTTATCACTATAAACACGCCTCCCCCTTCACTGTCCACCCTGTCTCTGTGGTATACATTCCAATCTGAGTTTAGGATTTCATTACTGTTTACGTCTGGTTTCAGCCAACTTTCTGTCCCTAGTACTATATGGGCGTTGTGACCGTTTATTAATGAGAGCTGTTCTGGGACTTTTCTACAGACGCCCCTGCAGTTTACTATTAGCACATTAATATTGTTATTCCCTGTTGCATTTTGCCTACTCCTACCTTGCCGCGTCTCAGGAAGCATCTTGTCGGGCCTAGGGAGGGAATTCTCTAACCTAAAAAACCCCCATGTGCACTCCACACGTACTCCGCTACCCTTGTAGCCGCTTCCAGCGTGTAGTGCATGCCTGACCTATTCAGGGGGACCCTACATTTCTCCACCCGATAGTGGAGGTCGAGAAATTCGCATGTTCCAATTTCTCATGAACGAGGCTGACGAGGATGCCCCTGGCAGAGACATCACGTACACTATGCACGCATTCAAAATTCAACTTATAAATCTTTCAAAAATCAGCTTAGAATGTGTTAAAAAAAGTCCACAAACCAGCAGGGGTGCATTTCAAAATCGTATGAATAATTGATAGACTGACGTGCGCTGGATGCTAAGTGCTTTGTGAAACAAAGTTTTTTTCCTCAAGAATATAAATTGGTCGCCTCTCCCTGAAACTGCCGCCCATTCGGATACCCCGGTTTGCAGCCCCCCCCCCCTCCCCTCCCACTAGATCCATGCCTGCTGCACACGTGTGAATCTGGCAGCTTGGGCGCACCAGTAAAATTTTGCCAGGTACCCATGAGGGTGGTTGCTCCTACTGTTGCTTACACAGCCAATAGCCACATTTCTGTAGCCAGAAGCGGGAGACAGTATTACTCATATGCGACTCAACTGCGCGTGTGCATGAGCTCGCTCATAACTGCTTAAATGAATCTAATGTAAACAGTTATGACGTCATACTCATCGGAGACAATTCATTGTTATTAAGAATTGCATATACTTCCTAAGACCTTTGACACATTTTGCTGTTGGCAGACGCTTGTACGTGCACTGTGTTATTTTACATGGCGCATTTAGTTTTATTTTTGTTTTTTCTCTCGTTCATGTTTTAATGCCGCAGTATTATTCTGCAACAGCAGGATACAGTAATATCCTTTGATAGAGTATCAGTTCTTACCAGTCAAATCTAAAACAACGAAAAAAAAACAGAATTCTAAAAAATTCCTGGGTTTTTGCCGTTTTTTTCCCGGATGAAAAAATTCCCGGGTTCTTCCCGGATCTCCCGGTTGTCCTGGGTCGTATACATGCTGTATAACCACACAGCCTGCAAAATGAGTTGGAGATCACAGATGATGTTTACATTTACCCATTTTGCAATTAAGCACCACAGACCTTCAACAAGTAGTTGCTGCAAGAATACACAGGACACTACTTCTTTCAAGGAAAGATCTATAGTTGTAGAAGTGTAGCTGAAAAGGCAGAATACTGATTGCTACAATGAAAACTGATGACGAATGAAATCTGCCCCTAAAAGCTACCTTGGAAAAAAATAGCAAAAAAGGGATTAGTAATTCATTTTTTGGCAGCCAAGACCTTCAACCTAGCAAACTATGAGAGGCTCAGCTTTAGAATCAGCCATTAAAATGAGACAATTAAAAATCTGTACATTTTCTTTGTTTTTGTTTAAGCGTTGCTCATTTCATTTCATCCACATTCTTCAAGTTCCTAACATTACGAAAATACTGAGTTGACCAATCTATTTGTTTTTGGTAAAATGGTTCAAACAGCTCTGAGCACTATGAGACTTAACGTCTAATGTCATCAGTCCCCTAGACCTTAGAACTACTTAAACCTAACTAACCTAAGGACATCACACACATCCATGCCCGAGGCAGGATTCGAACCTGCGACCGTAGCGGTCGCGCGGTTCCAGACTGTAGCGCCTAGAACCGCTCGGCCACCTCGGCCGGCAATCTATTTGTTTGAAGGGTATCTGCCACATTAAAACTTGTCACATATGACAGCCATAAGAAATACTCACCTATTGTCAGAAGGAGTGGCACTACAGTCCATATCTGGCAGAAGAATTTCACAATGGTCACTTGCCCCTTCATTGACCGGTGCTGCAAAATGCACATCTTTCACATTATTCCCATCTACGGTTTCTTCCATTTTCAACATCTTTGTACATTTTGTGAGGCAGTGAATACTGGGAAGTCTAGTGCTGACTGAGCTTCCTAAGAACTGCAAATAAGCAATCAGACAATAAAAGCATCTTTGCTGCACCTGCAGTCATTTAAATTATACAATTAATTAACCACACTATACATGCGTGTGTCCCTCCTTCCACCCATCTATTTCCAAACAAAAATGAGGATGGGTGGGGGCGGGGGGGGGGGGGGGGGGGGGGAGAGGCGGTTGCACACACACGTTTAGAAATAAGCAGAAATTATTATGATTCCATGTATTTTTTTGATTCCACAGCCCCTGAGACACAAAGAGGGGTAGGTAAAATAGGGTGAAGGTAACTGGGTCAGAATGATTCACAGCTGCAGCAGGCTTCTTGAGCTCTACCCGAGCTACATACACTTAAGTACACCATAATTATGGTAATGGAAAATCTTTGGTGAGAGACAAACAGCGGAAGGAAATTCTGTAAAAGGATTCATCTGAACTGTTCTCAGCCTTGTTTATGTGCCTATCGTCACCTCAACTATTTGCTGAGGCTTTACGTTAACTCCTTTCATCATTTATTTACACTGTAAGTCACTCTGAGCTGTTTTTGATACCATACGTAGTATACCAATGTCATTTAATTTCTTTCTTTTACAATCATTGATGTTCTACAGCTAGTAAGACCTGTGTACAAACATATATTTCTTCAATTTTACTACCATGTTCATTGCAAGAAGTGTGTGTAATATGAATATTTATTTATTTATTTATTTCAGAAAAAAAGCAAGCTATTTTGCTGCTCCATCAGAGACAACATTAAGGTCAGCAACTACAGCAAACACCCACACAAATGTAGTAATTTATACTTCCAAACAATGGAAAATCAAGGGAGGAAAAGACAGATTGCTACTTACCATAAAGAAGACATATTAAGTTGCGAACAGGCACAATTAATAGACACTTACGTAAAGGTCTCAGCCATAGCCTAGAAACACACACACACACACACACACACACACACACACACACACACACACCACACACACACACACACACACACACACAAGCATGCACACGACTGCCAACTCCACCATCTCTGGCCACATTCCGGCCCGAGATGGTAAAATTAGTGGTCATGTGTGTATGAGGAGCACTTGCTTGTGTGTACGAATGGTGTGTGTTTCTCTTTTGCTCATGAAGGTTGTGGCCAAAAGTTTTATGTAAGGATATTTTAATTGTGCGTGTCTGTAACTTCACATGTCTTCTATATGGCTATAAGTAGCAATCTGTCTTTTCCTACATTGTAGTTTGGGTTTTATATCTGAATGCATTCAGAGCTGTAGAGTACTGTCAACATCAAACAGAGATCATAGAAAAGGCAAATGGAGGCCACAAAATATCTGTGTAAGAGGAGACAGTACACCTCCTTTTTCTTTGTGTGGTCTAGCATGAGGCACAGTTATAAAAACCATATCTCTTTTGTAAATTTATTGTTACCATTTATGTTAAATGTTCATCAAGAATCAATCCAATTTATTTTGTTGTTTCCACCACATGTTTTAATATACTTAATTTTTATTTTTTTAAATTATAGTCTTATGTGTTTCCTAATGGCAACATCTAATTAAACAGGTTATTAGCTGATTTCTGTCATAACAGTCTATCATTCAAACTTTTCAAGGATTCTTAGACACACAATATTTGTTGTGATTATTACTATTATTAACCAATAGAAAATCCAGGATGTAAGGTAACAATATTATGAAAAGATATTTCCTACACATCATATAATGGAGGTGCTGACACCCAAACCACAGGTGTCAAACACTCACATCGGCACTAAACATCGTGCATCGATAGAGTATCAACCAAAACACCAATTTAGTTTGTGCTGGGTGCTGTTCTCCAGTAAAAGATGTGTAAATGGTAATTAAAAGTAACACCAGAACCACAGAGTATAGGCAAACCATATCTGTGCCCTCTAAATTGAAGATCTCTGGTAGGTGAATTGGTAGAGCGCCAGATTGTTGTACAAAAGATTCCAAGTACGAAACCCACTGCAGGTGATTTTTTTTTTTTAACATATCATGTGTGACATTGTTATATGAGAGAACGTTTTTGTGCCATGTAAAAGAACGTTTCAGAGTTTGTAGCAAAGTTCTTTTGGCAGGCTGCTTTTGCTTTGTTAGTTGAAACTATAGTATACATTTGTATAGATAGGTGTGATGTTATCTATACAAATGTACACTATAGGTTTGCTATTTTCAACTAACGAAGCAAAAGCAGCCTGCCAAAAGAACACTGCTACAAACTCTGGAACATCCTTTTACATGGCAAAAAAGTTCTCTCATATAACAATTCCACACATAATCCAAAAAAAAATCACCATCAGTGGGTCTCAAACTCGGGACCTTCCACACGACGATCTGACACTCTACCAACTCATCTACCAAAGATCTTCAATTCAGTGGGCACAGATATAGTTTACCTATACTCTGTAGTTCTGGTGTTACTTTTAATTACCATTTACACATCTTCTACTGGATGACAGCTCACAGTGCAAACTAAATTGGTGTTTGGTTGACAAACTTTTGGTACCAATGTGAGTGTCTGAAATCTGAAGGTTTGGGTGTGAGTCGCAGATAGGTACAACCAAAAGACTTCAGCAAATGACGGGAGAGGCAACCGGGTGGTGGGGGTAGGTAGGAGACTGGGGCAGGAAGGGGGAGCGATAGCAGGGTAGGCGTACAGCTGTTTCTCGGCCATAGTTTCTTGGTAGCCATTCATACAGACAGACATCGTGTTGTCATGCCCATGTAGATTGCAGCACTGTGGTTGCAGCTTAGTTTGTAGCTCACATTAATAGTTTCACAAATAGCCATGCCTTTGATGGGATAGGTGACGCTAGTGACCGAACTGGAGTAGATGGTGGTGGGAGGATGCATGGGGACAGGTTTCGAATCTAGGTCTATTACAGGGACATGATCCATGATGCAAGTGGTTGTGAGCAGATGTTGGGTACGGATGTACGAGGATTGTGTGTAGGTACAGTTGGCAGCAGAATACCACTGTGGGAGGCGTGAGAAGGATGATGGGTAGGACATTCCTCATTTAAGTGCACTATGTGAGGTAATGGAGAGCCTGGAGGAGAATGTGACTCAGCTGTTCCACTCCTTGGTGGTTCTGAGTCAAGAGGGGAATGTTCCTCCACGGCCAGGTGCCGGGACTTAAAGAGGTTGCGTGTGATTGGAGAGATAAGGCACAGGAGATCTGTTTTATCACGAGGTTGGGAGGTTCATTACCATTTTTGAAGGTCTCAGTGTGATCTTCAATGTACGTTCAGGTCAGGTGCTGGACGGTTTCTTGGGGAATGGCAGCCCATTCTTCACGGAGTGCTGTACTGAGGAGAGGTATCGATGTCAGTCACTGAGGCCTGGCAAGAAGTCGGTGTTCTAAAACATCCCGAAGGTGTTCTATAGGATTCAGGTCAGGACTCCATGCAGCCCAGTCCATTACAAGCCGTGCATTATGAACATGTGTTCGATCATGTTGAAAGATGCAATTGCCATCCTCGAATTGCTCTTCAACAGTGGGAAGCAGGAAGGTGCTTAAAACATCAATACAGGCCTGTGCTGTGATAGTGCCATGCAAAACAACAAGGGGTGCAAGCCCCCTCCATGAAAAACATGACCACACCATAACACCACCACCTCCAAATTTTACTGTTGGCACTAGACATGCTGGCAGATGATGTTTACCAGGCATTCACCATATCCACACCCTGCCAGCGGATAGCCACACTGTGTATCATGATTCGTCACTCTTTCCACTGTTCAATGGTCTAATGTTTATGCTCCTTACACCAAGCAAGGCAGAGTTCAGCATTTACCAGTGCGATGTGTAACTTATGAGTAGCGGAATGACCATGAAATCCAAGTTTTCTCACCTCCCGCATAACTGTCATAGTACTTGCAGTGGATCCAGATGCAGTTTGGAATTCCTGAATGATGGTCTTGATAGGTGTCTGCCTATTACACATTATGACCCTTTTCAACTGTCAAAGGTCTCTGTCAGTCAACAGACGAGGTCGCCCTGTAACGCTTTTGTGCTGTAGGTGTCCCTTCACATTTCCACTTCACTATCACATCAGATACAGTGAACCTAGAGGTGTTTAGGAGAGTGGAAATCTCACATACAGACATATGACACAAGTGACACCCGATCACCTGACCACATTCAAAGTCTGTGAGTTCCACGAAGTGCCCCATTCTGCTCTCTATCAACTACTGAGGTGGCAGATATGGATTACCTGTCAGTAGGTGACAGCACAATACACCTAATATGAAAAACGTATGTTTCTGGGGGTGTCCACATACTTTTGATCACATAATGTAGGTTTGATGTGGATAGAGGTACTGATATACCCATCTTCAAGGTGGACACCAACATTGAGGAAGCTAGCTTGTTAGGTT
This sequence comes from Schistocerca gregaria, assembly GCF_023897955.1. Taxonomy (NCBI): domain Eukaryota; kingdom Metazoa; phylum Arthropoda; class Insecta; order Orthoptera; family Acrididae; genus Schistocerca; species Schistocerca gregaria. The sequence continues at coordinate 36,727,313 of NC_064924.1, forward strand.
GCACAGGACAAGGTGAAACACATGGTGGAGAAAGTGTTGAGGTTTTGGATGAATGTGGATAGGGTGTCCTCATCCACAATCCAGATCACGAAGATATCACCCGTGAACCTGAACCGAGTGAGGGGTTTGGGATTCTAGATGTTTAGTAAGGATTCCTCTAGATGGCCCTATACATTGGCCATCTAGAGGAATCCTTTCTAAACACCCAGAATCCCAAATCCTTCACGTGGTTCACATTCACTGATGACATCTTTGTGATCTGGATCACCCCACTGCTGAGCATACCACACAACATGATGTACATTTCAATGACTGCTTCACAGTCTATTCCATCTGGATCCTTCACACCAAGACCAGCTATTCTGCATTGCACAGTTGGGAACTCTCTCTGCTTATGTATTCTACATTCCCAAAACTCTCCTGACCTCAACCTTCATTAGCCACTTCCTTATCCATTTAACACCTTACCTGTTCCCATTCCAACCATAAAACAGCCATCTAGTCCATGAATGCAACCTCAGCTTTTAACTTCTCTCCTTTTCCACTACCCCCCTCTCTCCCTCACTCCGTATAAACTCCCGACTGCACCTAGCCACCCTGCACTCTCTCGACCTCATCTCTGTACACACCTACAAGCATCACTTGACTACCCCCACCCCTACCTTACTATCCCTCCCTTCCCTGCCCCAGCCTCCTCCATAGCCCCAAAACCCAGTTGCCTCTCCCATCACAAGCTGCTGCTTGCAGTCTGCCTTCAGCAGCCAGAGACTATGGTTGTATGAGTTGGGTTTGTTCACGTGTCTGCTTGTGTGTGTGTGTGTGTGTGTGTGTGTGTGTGTGTGTGTGTGTGTGTGTGTGTCTTGTCTATTTTCAAAGAATGCCTTCTTGGCCAAAAGCTCACTTTCTGACAGTGAGTAGCAATTATCCTTTTCATGTTACTATTATTATTAATACTGTGTACTATTCCTTTCCATTTTTGTGGGACTTTAGCCTACAGTGGATTTTTCTAAATCTTTTCTGAATTCCCTCCCCAAGCTATTTCAACTGTCTTAACACATTCCCTGCCACTGATGCTTATAAGCCACTATCCCATTGCAGCTAACATGTGTAACTGTTTCCACAACAAATGGGTCAATGTAGTAGACTGTTATCAGTGTTCGCACCCATCATGTTCAGTTTAGTTCTGTGGCATGAACATGTGTTTATACAAACAGAGAAGTCTCTTGGAACAGTTTTTTGTGCTTATTTGCCTGTAACTTATATTGTTCAAAATGATCTCCTACTGCTAAAAGCAGTCAGTAGAGTAAAAATTTACTGGTGGTTAGTTACTGAAGACATCAGAAGACAGTAATTACGAGTCTGAAGATAATGAATGAGAGAAGAATACATGGAATCTTGATAATGCAGAAATTTGACATAATGACGGTTAGTGTGGAAGCTAATTTTCAAAGAAGTTTCCTGACAATAAAGAATATGAAGATAAAGAGATACTTTCAAATATGTTTCATGACAGTGAAGAATCTGAAGATAGAGAGAATGCTGTTGATGAAACTAATGAAGAACCCACACCGACTTAAGTCAACAGATCGCATGACATGCAGTACCAATCATTTGCAAAACAAAAACATTCATCATACTAGCAATATACTATAAGTTTTTTAGGCTACTACTTACAGATGTCATACTTCAGTTCATAGCTATTAAATGAATGAAAACACTGTGAATATATTTATGAGAAGAAATACAGAGGAAAGATCTAGAATGTATAACTGGAAACCTGCAAGTATACAAGAAATACTCACCTTTCCACGAATTTCATTGCACATGTATAATGTGAAATCCATCCGATTACAAGACTTCTGGAAGGCAGTGAAAAGCATGAGCAGAGACAGATACATGATCATCTAACAACCAAAACCAGACGACTAATTATATAAAATATGGTCTATAATTAATTAATTGCATTATACAAGGAAAGACCTGTCTTTAGATGGACCAATGATATCATTTGACATTTCTTGGAGACAAACCTGCCTGCTGGCCATAACATTTACATGAATACAGTAATAATTATAAAGCTTTGTGTTAGTTAAATTACTTTTCATCTTGTGGGAAAAAAAAGTACATTGCACTGGGACATTAAGGTTAAATTGAAGGAACACACCTGAAGAAAGAACGTTCCTGAAAAATTACATCTGCAAAATGTGGAAAAGTAAATACAACTGCTCAGTAATTGCAAAATGTAATGATTGGAGAGTGGAAGGATAGATGACAGGTGAGCTACATGTTTCCAAATAATTTCTTAATACAATGGTACAAGTGCTGGATTCACACCAGCAAGTAATTATACAAGAGGTTGAATGGTCAGGAGTTACTGCATGGGTGTCCAAGGCTGACATTAAATAGCAGTACAGGAAATAAAGACAATATATTTCAGAGAACGAAATACAGGGGGCAAGCCTAGGGAAGGTGGTTACCAGATGTAGGGCAGCCTAGGAGGTCAAACAACTAAATAAAGTGGGCAACTGGAGGGTAGGCAGTTCATGCTAAACTCTGTTGATGGGGGTCATGGGACACGGAGCCAGAAGCTCTGCCTCCCAAGAAACAAATCTGCTATAGCCATGGTCCAGATCACAAGAGAGAGAAGCAACTGTGTCCTGCTCTGCACAATACCGTGATTTCCTGTCAGGAAGGTCGCAGTTCGTAGTAATAGACGGCAAATCATCGAGTAAAACTGAAGTGATATCAGGTGTTCACCAGGGAAGTGTCCTGGGACCTCTACTGTTCCTGATCTATATAAATGACCTGGGTGACAATCTGAGCAGTTCTCTTAGACTGTTCGCAGATGATGCTGTAATTTACCATCTAGTAAGGTCATCCGAAGACCAGTATCAGCTGCAAAGCGATTTAGAAAAGATTGCTGTATGGTGTGTCAGGTGGCAGTTGACGCTAAATAACGAAAAGTGTGAGATGATCCACATGAGTTCCAAAAGAACTCCGTTGGAATACGATTACTCGATAAATAGTACAATTCTCAAGGCTGTCAATTCAACTAAGTACCTGGGTGTTAAAATTACGAACAACTTCAGTTGGAAGGACCACATAGATAATATTGTCGGGAAGGCGAGCCAAAGGTTGCGTTTCATTGGCAGGACACTTAGAAGATGCAACAAGTCCACTAAAGAGACAGCTTACACTACACTCGTTCGTCCTCTGTTAGAATATTGCTGCGCGGTGTGGGATCCTTACCAGGTGGGATTGACGGAGGACATCGAGAGGGTGCAAAGAAGGGCAGCTCGTTTTGTATTATCGCGTTATAGAGGAGAGAGTGTGGCAGATATGATACACGAGTTGGGATGGAAGTAATTACAGCATAGACGTTTTTCGTCGCGGCGAGAGCTTTTTACGAAATTTCAGTCACCAACTTTCTCTTCCGAATGTGAAAATATTTTGTTGAGCCCAACCTACATAGGTAGGAATGATCATCAAAATAAAATAAGAGAAATCAGACCTCGAACAGAAAGGTTTAGGTGTTCGTTTTTCCCGCTCGCTGTTCGGGAGTGGAATAGTAGAGAGATAGTATGATTATGGTTCGATGAACCCTCTGTCAAGCACTTAAATGTGAATTGCAGAGTAGTCATGTAGATGTAGATGTAGATACTCCAGCCTCCACACACATGGTCTGCCTCCAATGCATGCTAATGGCTAAATTGATGACATGAATTTGCTAGAATTTTCAGCAAAGGGCTGAGAGTGTCTTTTGTCAGCAGCTTTAAATGGACAGAACTGCCTCGGTTCTGAATGTAGGCAATTTATGTCACATAGGCACAGCCGAAGTTACACAGGAGAAAACTTCTGAAGATTTGGCTGGGGCCTTTGAAATACATTTTTTTAAACCAATTCCCTAAACATTCCTTGACTAAGTGCCACTTTTGCATATTTCTTCCCTCTTCCAGAGGAGTGGTGACACATTATTTTTACAAAAGGGTGTCAGCCACTTGCAGGAAAGATGGTTTGCCCTAGTAGGGGCCTTAATGCTATGGGAGGGATCTGTTGCAATATTTCATTTAGTGTAAGTGAGAAGGAACTTACGAGAATTGTCCAGTAAGTAATGCACTGCATTTTTTTTTTATCAAAAATTCTTTATTGAACATATTGAGAATTATTTTATTTATTTATTTATTTATTTATTTATTTAACCTGATCAGATCAGGGTCAACAGGCCCTCTCTTACATCGGACCAGTGTTCCACACATGCAGCATTTCACACATCAAAGTTACATCATGACCATAGTTTAAATGAGAATATTAGCTTACTCTAGTGGCAATATGAATAAAGAGTAGTGGCTAAGACCTAATAAAGAAAATGCGGCAGTATTTTTACAACAGGAGCTATACATACAGATTATGATAAAAGCAATAATAAGCAATAATAATAACAGTAAAAAAAATCAAATAATAATGACAAACATGAGAAGGATTGGCAAGAGTAATGAAGGTTTGTGCAGATGTACATAATATATTGGTGTGTAAAGTAGACGTTTACTAGTTTAGCGTGTTTTGGGGAATGGAGACTTAAGGAGGGGTAAAGAGGGAAGGTAATGAGGTGAAATGCATTCATGCATAGAGGAAGGCATTACTGTTGCTTAAGTAGATGCGTCATTAACTGTTTTTTAAAGCTGGACATGTTTTTAAGTTCTCTAACATAACGAGGGAGGTTATTCCAGAGTCGGGTTCCCGCTACTGTAAAGGACTTGGAGAAGGTGACTGAGCGATGCAGTGGAATGGAGAGGATTTTATTATAATGAGAACATGTGTTCCTGTCATGTTGTTCCGACATGAGCGTTAGGGACGAGCAGAGATATGAGGGACAGTTTACATTTATAAGGCAGTAGATGAGGCAGAGTGTATGGAAATCTCTGCGTTTGTCTGCACGCACCCAGGAAAATTTTGCACATGCTTGTGAAATGTGATCAAAAAGTCGAACGTCACAGATATATCCGACACAGGCATTCATGACCAGTTCTAGACATCGGGAATTTTCCTGAGAGAGGCCTTGTAGGATAATATCGCTGTAGTCAATGATTGGGAGTATAAGCGTTTGTATTAACTTCTTTTTCAGATCGAAAGGGAAGAGTTTTTTATATTTTTGTAGGACATGAAGGGATGCTGATGCTTTTTTGCACACTGCAGTTACGTGCTCTGTCCAATTTAGATTTTCATCTATTATTACTCCCAAACTCTTTGCTGAGGGAGAGAAGTTAATATTTGTTCCATTTAGGATAAGAGGTGGTACGGATTCCCGATGTTTTGGGCTAATGAGCTTAGAGTGACCAACAAGTACCGCTTGGGTTTTAGATGGGTTTAGTTTTAGACCTATGTCCTGTGCCCATTTTGACAGTGCATCGAGGTCAGTATTGAAATTTTCAATAGCTTTCTTGAGATTGCTTGGTTTCGCACTTAGATACAACTGAAGGTCATCAGCATACATATGGTATTTGCAATAGGTCAGAACCGATGACACATCGTTGACATACAGAGAGAAGAGTATAGGACCTAATACTGAGCCTTGGGGAACGCCTGACACTACCTGCCGCCATTGTGTTTTTATATTCCCAGATAGGACGCGTTGCTGACGAGATGTCATGTATGAGCAAAACCATTGCACTGCACTTGGTGAGAAATTTAGACCGCTAAGTTTGGCCAGTAAGATGTCGAAGTCGACAGTATCAAATGCTTTGCTGAAATCTAAGAAGCAAATGATAGTCGCTTCTTGTCTGTCCGTGGCAAGTTTCAGGTCATCTGTCACCTTTACCAGAGCAGATGTTGTGCTTCGATGTTTACGGAAACCTGATTGGTATTCATCTAGTAGGTTGTTAGTAGTGAGATAGATGGTGAGCTGGTCATGAACTATATATTCTAAGGCCTTTGATAGTGCAGGAAGAAGGCAGATGGGGCGGTAGTCAGAGGGTGCTGTGGCTATGTCCTTTTTAGGCAGTGGCTTAATTTGTCCCAGTTTCCAGGCCTCAGGGAAAACACTTGTGATTAATGAATCGTTGAAAATGTCTGTTATAGAGGGCAGTAGTTGGTCAATAATAAGTTTTACCATCTGGATAGTGATACCATCATGTCCAGTAGATGCTGATCTAATCCGCATTATGGCTTTCTTGACAGTACTGCAAGTGACATGCTGTAGATAGAATTTTTCTTTGCTACAGTCGTTCAACCCCTTGAAGTAATCAATGATGCTCGGTTTTTTTTGCGGTACAATTTTGGTTGTAGGTAAAGTGAAGAATCGGTTCAGTTCTTCAGCTGGGAACATGTGATTTTCTGCAATTTTTATTTTGCCTAAACCGAGACTACGAAGATTTTTCCACAGGATAGCTGGTCTAAATCTATTGTCAGCTAATGTACGGGCATGTCTGAGCTTAGCGTTTCTCACCGCTTGACTGCCTTTGTTTCGTTTCTGCTTGTATACAGCATGATTTTCAGGTGTAGGGTGTATCTTGTATGCTCGATGTGCATCATCTCTGAGATTCATGAGCTGTTTTAGTTCATCAGTCAGGCCAGGGTGCAGGTTGCCTTTTTACTTTTCTGGTCTTTATTGGAGCATATTTGTCATACAGTTGAGTAATTTTGTTAGTGAAATCCTGGAGTTTGTCGTTTATGTCCATGAGGGGAATAGAGGTCATCCCCCAAACTATTTCTTGTGCCTCAGTTTCGAGTTCAGGCAAATTTATGCGTTTGAGGTCTCGGTATGTAGACAGTTTTTGTTTCTTTCTAGGACATTCAAGTGAATACGTCATGGAAATGATGTCATGCGCAGACATGCCAGGCGCAGATATTTGAGAGGTGCGGATTATTCTGTTCGGAGATTTCGTTGCGAATATATCAATGAAAGTGTGACTGGTAGTCGTGTGATGAGTAGGTGCCAGCTGAAGTAGCGTCATATTTGAGGAAGAAAGCATCCTCTTAAATTTCCCAGTGGAAGGACTATTGCACAGAAAATTAATGTTAGTATCACCTGCTATAATTACATGTTCATATGAAGATTCGAGAGTAGAGAGGGCAGTTTCGAAGCAGGCGAACCCACCTACTTTAGGAGGTTTGTAAAGGACACATATTAAGCACTTTCTGTTAAGTGATTTGATATCTATGAACATATATTCCACTTGTTTATCTACATTGTTGTCGGATGTGTGTAGTTCTGTAGGTGACAAATCAGAGCGTATGTACGCCCCTACTCCGCCCCCTCGTCTGTTGCATCTGTCGTGCCTGAGAAAGATATAGCCATCTAGGTTTACGGAAGTTGTAGGAATACTTGGTTTGAGCCAAGTCTCTGACAAAAGTATTACTTGTATATCAGCAGTTTGAAATATATATTTGAACTCGTCGAAGTGAGCTGGCAGAGACTGGACATTTGCATGTGCAATATGCAACTTGGTGCGTTCGGGTGTTGATTGCCCAAGGAGGCTGCCGACCGATGTTTGCGGGTCGTGGTTGGCGGTGACTAGAGGGTCTGGCATGAGGAATGCGGAAGGCGTGTGAAAGAGGGGGGTGAGGGAGTGTCCTCCCAGTTCTGTGCAGTGAAAGCGGTCCGGGAAGGGGAGGGGGTAGGTCCCCGGGGAGGCAACGGGATCTGCGGCCAAGGTCAGCAAGGTCTGCAACGGTTCTGGAAGCAGCCGTGGGCTGGCAGGGGAAGGAATTTCGCTAAACACAATGGGAGTAATCTGCACGTTATGACAGAGTGTGATATTAATTTCACTTATGAGGATTACAACTAAAAGTATGATGGTGGGTTGCTAATTAAGCATGGAAGTGAGACTACCTTATGTAATAATTAACAAAATTACATGAGAAAAACAATTAAAGATGAAAATAGTTATGTGGAGAAACGAAAAGTTCATAATACAAATAATAACAAAAATTACACGAGAAAAAATAATTAGAGATAAAAAAATAGTTATGTAGAGAAACAAATAATTTGACAATACATTAGTTAAGATATAGTTGACAGTGTGAACAGTATAAACATACAGGTTAGTGGCAGCAAGATTAGACATGATTTAGCTTCTAACGCACAGGCTTTCAAGTTCATTAACACTGCAAATTGTTTTCTTTCCGTTTTTGGTCTTAACCATTATCCTGCCATCATTTGTCCATACGTTCTGTAGCCCAGATTTCGAAGTCGCGCTCTTCAAAATTTTTTGTCTTTCAGAGGTCAGATCCTCGCGTACTGTCAGACCAGACTTCGCAAGATTCTTCTTTGCTCTGAAGATTTCAGATCTTTTCCTATACAACATAAACTTCACTATTATAGGTCTTGGTTTTGTAGATCCTAGCGACTTACGACCCACTCTATGACTTCTGTCAATGTCACTCAGAGTCACCTGCACACCTAGCTTTTCTTGGACAAGGTTTATCACAAGTTCATCTGTGCTCTCTCTGCTGCTCTCTGGAATGCCGAACAGTCTGAGATTATTGCATCTCTGATATTGTTCGAGCTCGTCTGTCTTCTCGATCAATTTCTGTTTGAGCAGTCGTGCTTTCTCCTCACTTGCTTTTAACGATGTGTCCAGTGCACGGATCTCGCTCGCATTCGCCTCCAGAGTTTTCTGTATTTTGTCCGTCACTGCTGCAGTGACAGCATCAGTGATGGTTTGAACAACGAGCCCGAGCGTCTCCTTAGCCTGCAGCGCGGCACTCACCTCAGCCTTCACGAGTACGGCGATGTCAGCGATGCGCCGGGCGAAGCGGCCGCAACTCCCGGTGTAGACTCCACGGCTGCGCTGTCTCCGGCCTGGCCGTTGGCTGCACTGCGCGTTGTTCGGCGATTTTCCATTTTAAGTGTGATTCCGTGTAATTGGTGCTCAGTATGTGATGTGAAATACGACACTCGGCAGTAGATATACGGCTTTAGTATATGTAGACTAGCCTAACTGCTTAAAACACCTCCAGATTTCACGTAAACTTGCGAGCCAAGCTAATGCACGTCACTCACTCGCCGCCACAAATGAAAGAATGGTGTTTTATCTAAACATCTTATTTTTCCACATAATCTCCATCCCATTCGATGGCCTTCCTCCAGTGCTTGTCCTGTTGGCACTGTGTGAATTTCCTTTGCTGATTTGACAGATAAAGCGCCAATTGCTTAGGTGTAATGCGTCTGTCTTCATGAACACGTCAGGTGTGACAGCCATGGATGGCTCCCCAATCGTTGCAAATTGGGGGGCTCTGCAAAACTGCCTTCTGAGGACCTAACCCTTCGTGCCCAGCGACTAGCTGTACTTCTGATGACAGCAGATGATCTGTAGACTTTGCAAAAGCATTTGTGGACATTCCTCACAGATTTTTTCTCTGCAGTGAGAAATTCACTGACAGCACTTTGCTTGTAACGTACATCACCTGCAGACGCCATTTTGAAACTGTCCTTTGGAAGTGATGGAAACTTGGCGCATTCACTCGGGAGACTTCAAATAATACATACGTAACATTTTGCTTTCACAACATTGTTTTCGGCTGAGAAAAAAACTGTGGTGCATTAGTTTCTGGGCAACACTCGTACATGAAGCCAAGTTTATCAACTTTCATGAGTTAAGAAAATAGTAAAATATTCACTGTTCAAATTTCAGGCAGAAATAATTGCAAAAACTGAAGTCATTATTGTTCACATACTCAAATCTTAAAATAAGTGAAGTGAAAATTCTGTCAGAGAGCTTCACAAATGAAGAATGAACTGTTACTGTTTCTCTTAGGTTGGGGATAAATCTATTATTAATTTATTGTTGAAATACCAAACTCAGTGTCATACAAAGAAGATACTGTTAAATTGAATCAGCACTGATCCTTTAAACATTTACAGGCATCCCTAGAAATGTGTAGGTGTTTGCATTGTCAGACAAATATTAATCTTATTGCTAAATAATGGAAGTAATACCAAAATATAAAAGTACCATCAGCATGACAGAATATTTAATTCTCTACAATAGATGTAAATGGCAGACAAACATAATAAATCAACCAAATGCAAAACATTACCACCCGACATGGGTAAGTACTGGATTAAGTACATTTAAAAAGAGTGATAAGACAGATAAAATCTTGCTACATAATCTGGCTATTTTTATGGGTAGTAGTTGCACAAGGTCCTACAGACTACAACATATTAACACAATTTCACTAAAACGCAGAACTCACTTAGAAAATCCAAGAGATGTTGTACCATAAAACTCATGACAAACTGATCTACACTAAACCATATTAAAATAAAAAACTACAAATGTTTTATTACACTAACAAAATACTGGGTTTATGGACAAAATTAGGATAAAGGAAGGGCTACACAAGAAAAACCATGAATTTCTAATACTAAAATTGTATCTACTCAACAAAGAAATGTTTAGTTATTTCATAGATCAATAGTCCAAAATATGGTGTAGTTAGGAGCACATGACACAGTGAAATTTTACACCAATATCAAAAGTTAACAGTAGTTTCAACTTGAAACATGACATAACTAATAATAGCCAATACAACCAAACAATAGTGAAACTCTTAGAAAAGCAAAAAGAAAATATACACCTATTCACTGAAAAACTATTTTAAATTACCTCATGGGCTAAAAGTCCTTATGCACATCACTTAGTTTCACATCTAAATTAAACAGTCATAAATGAGGCAAATGCAAATTAACATGATTGAAATGCAACGAAGCTGTGGTCTGAAAGGTTAAGAACTTCCCAGTCATCACACAGTTTTGACTTATTAGCTGTAGATTTCATTTACTACCTTAAATGCTTATATTCCGAGAACCACAAAATAAAAATCATCAACATGTATCACCTCATTACACACAACTATAAAAAGAACACAAAGTAAAAGTACTTGAGGGAACAGGTCGGTGGCAAACCATTAATATCCATTATTTTATGTAGGAATACTGCTCACTATCTCATCAAAACCATGGTACCACTCTAAGTCCCATTTGACAAGAAGACACATGAAAAATTACTAACTCTCTTTAGACTAAAGAGGTAAAATGTGAAAATTCACTGAGAAAGTATAAGATCTAGTGTTCAGAATAAAATACGGACTTAATATTTTTCCCAGTAGTGTCGTTCAACCACAATGGTCCATGGACCTGTTGCAATACAATACTTATTAACAAACTGTTCTCATTGCCTAAAATTAAAACTAAAAAAACTAATGCACAAGACCAGAAACAACAGCTGTTTGATTATCAACTGGCATTGTACCTGTTACAAGACCAGTCTGATGCATCAAGGTGGCACAGATCATCAAGTAATTGACATGGAGTGACACAAAGTAAAACTCTAGAAATGTTAACTTATGTTTGTCCACAATGACAAAACAACTAAAAATATTCTTTTCCTATTCATAAAACTTCAGATAAAAGATGAGAAAGAATGCATTGCATCTTTAATCAATTCACAAAATACAAAAAAATTCAAAGTTAGCATGCGAGTTGGTGTAGCAGAAGTGCACATTTGCAAACGGTTTCCAACAGAAGGGTAAAGAGCACAAGTGTTACATTGCTGGGAAGGAGAGGGGGGGGGGGGGGGAGTCTCTGGGGCATAATGCACCTCCTGTGTGAGGGGTTAGGAGGGGATACTGCACTGTATGGCACAGGTGTGACGGGCAAAGAGGGAGAATGTGGTATCACTACAACAAAGAGGAGTAGGCGGGAGAGGAGGAACAGCTTGCTATTACCGATGACGTGATGCTCAAGGCTGGGAGGGAGAGTGGGGAAGTGAGGCCTAGCATAGTCAAGGGGAAAAGAGAAGTGCACAGTGAGTGCTCATTCTTAAAGAACTGATGGGAAAGTGTTCCACTGGTATAATTCTAAGCACGCATAAAAACAGAGGACAATACTGTGTGACAGAGATTAAATGCTGCTAACAATCTGCACACAGTGACACCAAATTTGTTCAGGGATGGATCTTAACTTTTGTATGATGAAAAACAATATTAAGGAGAGTCAGTTCAGATCTGTCAGTACAGTGCTTGTATTAGTTTTGAAACAGAAATAGGATGACAGAGTGCATCTTTGCATCGATTTTCAGCCAGCACATGGTTCCAAAAAAGCTGGCCAGTTGTTTTCGGAATTTGTTGTCTGCATAAAAACCACAACAGAATCACAGAAAATGATGAAAATTCCAATACGTAAGGTTTGGAGTACTGCAAGACTTAATATACCGTGTAAAACATATAGGCAAGAAAAAAAGTAAATGTTAATTTTACTAGACACCAGCCAGGAAAATTTAATAAAGAAAGACTGACAGGAATGATCAGCTCGTCGACATAAGAATTAATAATAGACAATTAAAAATAATGTCACTAGCATCTTGAAATGAAATATAGACATAAATGCTTCTAAATCAACAATGGGATTGAGTATGCAGAACAGTGGGACCTTAATTACAAAAGTTAGATGAAAATTTGAAGTATAATGTCCACTGAATAATAAAAGATAAACAGAATAGGCACCAAAAAGGAGGCTGCACATTCTAGATTTTACAGCAAAATGAAACACTCCACAAAGCAGATTTGTGAAAAGCAGCATTGTAGAACAACTTTAATAAGTAAATTTAATGCATTATTTTGAGGAAAAAAAACACACTGGCAACAAAAGAAATATACAGTACATCAAAATTTTACAACAAAGCTGAATAATGCAAACTGCCTAATATCATCAGACAACAAATACCTATACAGTAGACGAGACAGAGTACCTCAAAATCTTGATAAATACTTAAAATTGCCACAAAACATAAATAGGTATGCAGCCGGGCCATCTTTCTCACAAAAACTATGAAAATTTATAAGCACTTAAAATATACACTCTTTATAGTAGTCAGCTGAGCAAGTAGTTTATACCAAATAAATCCTTAGTTAAAGAAAAACTACAAATAAAAAGACAGACAGTACACTAAAGATCTTTTAAAGAGAGGTGGAATAGTTTCCCATAAAGTTCATTACAGTTAATGCTCACTCAAGACCTGTACCGTATGAAAACTAGACTTAACTATGGCAGACAAGACGAAGAAGGGGAAGAGAAGTGGTAGCACAGCTGGCTTATCACAAGGCGACAGCTGTGCCAATCTGTATGTTTGCACCATGTAGTTTCTGCTTGTAGCAAACATTCACAGATGACAGAAATGGAAACTCCAAAATGCACTCTTGTCTCAACTGGAAACTCACAAGCAACTACCACTTATGGGAAACATAAGGCATGGACAGAGAAGATAGGGGGAGAAAATGCAGAGAGGCACAGAAAGAAGAGAAAGAGAAGACGGAGAACATTGATTCTTTTCATTCCACAATCCAGCATGTCACACAGTACCCCAGTGGTTTCGACAACAAAAGTGCTAAATGTGTAACTACAACTTTGTATGTACCTGGGGCGTCAAGTCATCTAGTCGTACTAGTAACCTGATAACCAATACCAGGATGGTCAGAATCTAATGGTTTGCTGCTTTTCTTACAACACCTAGATGTGGATTTCGTATCTGTTTCCAGTCTTGCAATAAAGGCACACTCCCATTGAGGAACAAAAGATTTAGTGCGTATATGATTTCCATAACCTTGCAGACATGGTTTGGAGGCACAGGGTGTCACAGGCCACTTAACACGCTCATGTCTGTGGAGCTAGGACTAGGAAACCAATTTCATCAGAGGGCACAAAAAAGATACTTACACGAAAGATGAAAGAAAACAGAATGCATCATGTCACAAATATGGAACAGAAGAAAATGCCATGAATGGTTGGGAGACTGTGATTGCCAGACACATTTCAGTAGGTGCAAATCCTTGGAGATTAATTGAAACCTCTCAAAAACACACTTTTAGAAGCTCCTCATCATCACAACAACTAAGCAAAAAATATTTCAGTGACAACAGAGTTTAAAATAAGAATAACAAATCTACTGCTGTACACAGGTAAAACATAAGTATTTCTAAATTATCCAGGAATTAACTATCCAACCAGAATAGGTCTGAAGTGCTTATTTACGAACAATTACATGTCCAACATACCTCACAGTAACTACATTCACAAAAATTGAAAGTTCAAATCAAATTTCTATATAAAGACACCTCATAAGAACAGGCAATAACTGCATAAGATGCAAAATTTAACTCTACATTATAATTTACTGACCTGACAGTCCCCCTATTCACACTCTACGTCTTCTCTGAACAAATGACTGCATTGCCTCAGTACATATAGTACACCTGTCATGTCCCAACGCACAGAGTGCAGCAGTGATGGCGGGGAGGAGGGTGGGGTGGTGCTCACTGGCCATATGTGTGTGGTGCCCATGTAGCAATGGCCTGGGCAGTTGGCTGCACTGTGACAGAAGTATGTGCTCTGGGCGCTGAGGCCAGGACCCTAATGGAGATGGCACCAAGAGGCTGACCAGCAGCAAGCAAGGGGTGGCACCTTTGGGCAAAGTGCCAGCAGCTGGGCTGCACAGTTGGTCAGAAGCAACCACACGGCCGATAAAGCAAACATATCTGCCGTTATGCAGACAACGTGGCCAACTGTGCTGTACTCTCAGTGGATGGGTGGCATCAGTGGGCAATGCAGACGAATGACAAGTATCTGCGGGATGGCAGCAGCAGCAGGGAAGCCCTGTTGGTCTTTGATAGCAAGCTCGTGCATTTTGTGAACCACAGGAGTGCCACGAATGGATCTTGCATCTTTTTAATGTCCTAGGGCCCAGCTCAGTGTTACCAAGTGGTGACTGAGAAGCTAGGCTGACTGTGACCGTCAAATGAGGCCAGCACGCTAGCAGCAATCACGTGCGCACGAGGTGCGGTAAGTGTGCCCATGCTTATGTGTTGCACATTCTCTGCACAACTTGGCGCACACTGCTGTAGACACCAAAGAGGTGCAGTTGACTTTGCCCCAGGTGCTGGTATGTGCACACACAGCATCTGGTGCAGCAGTGTCTGGCTATGGCACCCAGGCTCAACTCGCAGTGGAATAAGAGTGGTGAATACTGACTGGCCACACAACATCAAACAATAACCAGAAGTAAATGGTCACCCTATGGACCGAATGGTGGGAACGAACTCCACTTCTGACACCAATGTACAAGAGGTCAAGTAGTCAGGATTTACTGGGTGCACATCCAGAGTGATGTTAAATGATAGAACAGGAAATTAAGTCAAATAAAGAGAATATATTTCAGCGTACAGAATGCAAGGGGTGTGCCCAGGGAAGGAAATTTCCAGGTGTAGGTCGGACGATGAGGTCAAATAACTAAAAAAAATGGACAACCCAAGAGGAGGCAGTTCATGCTAAGTTCTGTTGGAGGCCAATCACGGTGCGCAGAGCTAGAGGCTCTGCCTCCCAAGGAACAAATCTGTTCTAGTCAAGGTCTGTATCACAAGAGAGAGACAGGCAACTGTGTCCCACTCTGCACAATACTTCAGTGTCCACACACATGACCTTCCTCCAATGCATGCTATTTGCTAAATCTATTATGTGAATTCGCTATAATTAGCAGTAGAGGGCTGAGAGTGTCTCTTGTCAGCAGCATTAACTGGACAGTTCCGAATGGCAGGCAACTTGTGTCACGAAGGCACAGACAAAGTTACAAGGGGAGAAAACTTGTGTGGATTTGGCTGGGGCTTTTGAAATAAATTTATTTAAACCAATTCCCTTAACATTCCTTGACTGGCTGTTATCTTCTACATAATATGGCAGCTGCCAAATACAATACCAATATGTCCAAGTGACATAAAGGACCACATGGTGTTGTACGTCCAAGTGACGTACAGGACCATATGGTGTTATGCTGTTATGTGAATGGAATACATTCCTCTGGCTTAAAAGAAACTATATTTCATATAACTGACATGCTAATTTAGAATGTATTAGCTGTGCAATATTCAGGGAAAAAAGTTAACTGTGTAATACACAAGGGCCTCAAAGGCGGAAGAGGAATCCTAACTCCCAACGGCAGAGAGAGCGGAAGAACCTAATGGAGAAAACGACGAAAAATAATCATTTTGGACTAACAAACCGATCTTACCTTGGAATTTATTTCCTACCATGTACAATGTACAATTTCAATTGCAGAATGGAAAGTCCACTAGCAGAAAGCACTACCCCAGGTGGTAATTCGAAAGAGGAATCCACCATTGCTTTATGGAATGCATTGGAACCTAGGGTTCTGGGGAGTCCCAACATCTGCATTAAGGATGAGTTGGAGCAGCCTTGGTATCCTTCCAAACTCAGGTACCTTGAATGTAAACTCATTACTAAAAAATTGGAAACAAAAGTAACTTGAAATTCTCTTAGATAAGCATGAAATACAAATTTTAGCAGTTAAAGAAACAAGATTTTTTGGATGAAAATGTTATAGAAACCAAAGACCATAGAATTTTTAAGGGTAAACCAGCAACAAAAATCATTAAAGGCATGCAAATACTTGGTTCCACTTTCTATTTTCATAAAAATTTAGTAGATAACATTACAGAATTCAAATCAAGTTCAGAAAGACTCTCTCTTCTCGTAGTGAAATACAAAAATAAACAGGATACCTTTGTTAATTGTCATGCTCCAATCAGTGATGACAATAAGAAAAATCCAAGTAAAGTAGAAGCATTCTGGGAACTTCTAGAAGAAGAAATATAAAAAAATTCCAAAATCAAATGTTGTTATTCTAACGGGGGATTTTAATGCACAAATAGCGAGGGAAAAATAGGTTCGAAAAATAATAGGATACTATCCAGCTCGTAAAAGAACAAACAAAAATGGCACAAGACTAATCAGTCTTTGTAGAATATTTCAGTTGAAGGTAATGTCAACCTTCTTAAAAAAATTACCAAAAAAGGCAAAAACATGGATCTCTCCAAATCCAATGCTAGGGGAGTTCCAGTTAGATCATGTGGCTATTTCCAAACGCAAATTTAAAGAAATTGTGAATTTAAAAGTAGCAAGAAACAGGAAATTTGATTCTGATGATTACCTGACTACGATTAAACTGAAACTTCTTCCCAATAAAAACCAAAAGACAGCAAAAATTAATTAAATATAATACAGACAGGCTCAACATCACCAAAGAGATAATAAAAAAAAAATTCAGGAAGAAATTAAATCGACTAAATCAGGGAAATGGCAAGTAATATCAAAAGAAATCAACAGGGCAGCAAAAAATGTATTTGGAACAACAAAAATGAAGAAGAAAGTCTGGTGGAACGAAACCTGTGAAGAAGCAGTTACAAAAAGAGCAAAGCAGAAGAAGAAATGGAAATGTTCTGCGAAGCCTGAACACCTTGATGCATTTAGAATGGAAAGAAAAGAAACAGCAAGAATAATAAAGAGTGCTAAAAGATCTTTTGAGAAATCACAACTTCTTGACACTCAAAACAATTTTGTAAAAAATAAGTCCCAGAATTTCTATTAGACGTTTAAAAGTCATCTAAAGGGCTACCAAGCTCCAAGTATTTGCTTCACAGATGGAAATGGTAAAGTAGGCCTAAGCAACAGCCAGAATTGTGAAATACTAAGAAAGTACTTCAAAAAATTATTGAACTGTGAAGAACCAAACTGTAAGCTAGAATTTCCAGATCTCCATGAAAATACAGAAGCAGATCCACCAACTACAGCTGAAGAAATTAAAAAAGCAATAACTACCCTGAAAAACAACAAAGCCAGTGGAGAAGACTTGATCACAGCTGAACTAATTATAATTAAATGGTCTCAACCAAAAATTATAACTAACCTTCAGCTCATGTTTGAAGAAATATGAGAAACTGATACGATACCAGAAGACTGGAAAGTGGCTCTCAGCCATCCCTTGCACAAGAAAGGTGATAAGCAAAATGTAAATAACTACAGAGGTACATACACCTTTGTTGCCAGTGGATTATAAAATATTTCCAACAATACTACTAAACAAGGTAGAAGCAACACTTGATAGCCAATTGGCAGAGTATCAGAGTGGATTTAGAAAGGGCATATCTTGCTCAGAACAAATTTTCAACCTAAAGTCCATAATTTGTCACAGGCTTACAAACTCCAAAGATATAGTTGTAACTTTTATAGATTTTAGGAAGGCATTCGACTCAGTTGACAGGGAAACACTAGATAAAGTGATCACAGAATTTGGCATCAAATCTAAATTAGCAAACCTTATTCGTGAAATGCTCACAGACACCAAATCAAAAGTAAAGTTTCAGGGTGAAATATCGAAGATATTCAACATAAAAACAGGTGTAAGTCAAGGTGATGGCCTGTCTCCACTCCTCTTTAACTGCATACTAGAGAAAATAGTAAGAGAATGTAAACAAAAACTAAAAGAAGAGAAGCTATCACCAATCAGACTGGGAACTAAAAACAAAGGTATTGAAATTCACTGTTTAGCATTTGCAGATGATTTTGCCATTCTTTCTGAAAACCTAACAAATGCTGGAATACAAATCAGTCTCTTAGAAGAAATAGCCAACAAAGCAGGTTTAAGAATATCTGTAGAAAAATCCCAATTTATGACAACTATAAAAATGCTCCGGAATCCTTAGCGACAGACATTGGCCACATAAAGAGGGTAAATAACTTTAAATATTTAGGAGAAATTAGCCAAGAAAATCACTTAGAAAAATTCGCTATGGAAGAAAGAGCACATACAATGGAGACAGCTTATGGAATAACTAGGAATGTCTACAACAAAAGGTGTCTGTCTAAAAATTTGAAGATACAGCACTACAACACAGTAGTAAATCAAGAATTTCTTTATGCAAATGAATGTTTCGTACTGAATTACAAATTACACAAACTTGAAATCCTAGAAAGAAAAATCATCCAAAAAATACTTGGACCACTAAAAAATGCAGAGGTATGGAAATTTAGAAGCAATGAAGAAGTTTATCGCAACATAGAAAACATAAATGAAACACTACAAAAGAGGCGACTGCTATTTTTTGGACACTTATACAGAATGAACAGCAACAGGTTAACCAAACAGATTTTTAAATATCTTTGGGACAAGAAAGCACCAATAGCCTGGATTCAAGAAGTTAGGAAAGATCTGGAAAGAAACAACATAAGTGAAAAAGATGTAACAGAAACAGAGAATTTCAAAAGGAAGTGTTAAAATTGGAAGGATTCCAAGGCAGGAGGGAGAAGAAGACAGGATCAAAATGGTCTGAGGAGAGAAAAAGGATATATAGTGAAAATATGAAAGAATACTGGAGAAAAAAGAAAGAACAACAAAGAAGGAAGCATTGAAAATGGTGCATGGTCCTTAGATGACCCAAACGAAGAAAGAAAGAAAGAAGAGGAAGGAATTACTTTCTCTTCAGAGATATGAGAATGAGACCTCATAAGAGAACATACATTCTACAGAAGCAAGGACCAACCAAGGGGGGAAAAAGAAGTCAAATAGTCTGCCAGACAGGGCAAGTATACTGATAAACCAGACTGTCCAACCAATCCTGGATTCCATTTCCACTGCTGTACAATTACACATGATAAGAGAACATTTTGTTTTATAATGTAATTATTTAAAATTCCCAGACACATTTGTTTCTACACAGGTATAATTTCTGAATCTCTTTTAATTAAGGTTTTCAATTGTTTCCATGTTTTTAAAGGCTAATATTTTTCTTCATCAAAGATGTAGATTTATTTGCTGTTTGGATTATATTAAAACAAAGGAGGAAGGCAAAACTCTGGCTAAATTGCACACAGACAATGGAAGTAAAAGAAGAAATCCAACAGGAGCTATGCATATTAAAGGGAATGGTGAAGAGGACTTTCAGAAAAGATAAGAGAACCTTCATCAATAATCTCACAGATAAGGCACAGGCGGCAGCTAACAGAGGCGATAACAAGACACTATATAACATCACAAGGAAACTGTCAAATGAGAAATTTGGGGGTGATATGCCAATCACGGACAAGCAACAAGCAAGGAAAACTACTCACAAACCAACAAGGCTAAGTGCAGATGCAGAAACAACATTTTGAGAACGTTCTGAACTGTGAAACTACAGATGACAATGTAACTCAACAGAATGTGGACAGGGAAGGACTCTCACAAGATATGTCAATTAACGTAGAACTGCCATCCAAAGAAGAAATTGCTAAAGCAATCCGACAATCAAAAATGGGAAAGCTCCAGGCCTGGACTACATCAGCCCAGAGTTCCTTAAAATAGATCCCTCTGTAACAACACAAATTTTACATCCACTCCTGGCAGCCATATGAATGAATGAAAAAGTACTGAATGACTGGAAAAGACACTTGCTCATCAAGCTCTGCGCGAAAGGAGACTTACTGGTTTGTGATAACTGGAGAGGCATAACCCTGCTGTCAATCCCAAACAAGATCCTCTCATGAATAATCCTAAATAGGATAAAAGCATATGTAGACAAGAAACTAAAAAGAGAACAAGCAGGATTCAGGGTAGATCACTCTTGCATTGACCAGATAAACACCTCTGAGGATAGGATACATCTGCAATAGGAATATTATATGACAAACTGGGTGAGTACATAAGATACGACTCGCATCTGGGTCTTCCATGGAGATATGACTGACATGTTAAGGGATTGGGTGTAGACGTGGCATAAAGTTCGACTGAGATAGTTTGCTAATTGGTTGGACAGCAGAACAAACACTTTGAATGGGGTGTGAAGTGTTTATCAAAGAAGGTTCCCCACTTCAGTGCACAGTGAAATGTCAAAATCCTCACAGAGAATGTAGTGAGTTATCCCAATCTAGGGTGATAGTGGGTAATGAAGTAGATGATCTTTTGCAACTGGTTCACAGAGGTGATCAGAGAATTAGGGGCATGCAGTCTTAAAAATTTAGCATGACTGACTCAAAATTGATTTCCCACATGCATATGAAAGAGTGTGCAGCCACTGCATTCCATTAGTCATTACTGCTTCTCACACATATCTCCATGTCAGAAAGCAATTCTCGAGATGAGGCTCAGTTGGTGAAAACAGACAGCATTTCACAAAATCAGTCTTTTCTCCAAGATATAAATTACTGCTTACTTAAAAGTATGAAAAGCAAGATTTGCTTTTGCAAATGACTTTCAGCTGCCAGTCACTGCACCAACTGTTGATCCTCTGTAAGTCTTCCTGCATTTTACTACAGTCCTCTGGCACTGTGACAGAATCCAGCTCATAAAAGTGTCCCCAAACAGCTCCATTCAGTTTCTGACAGTCCAGTTGTGTAGTATTTCATTCTTCTGTAGTTACAATTAATTTACAATTTCTTTTGTAACGTTTTCTGACTTTCACCATAGTCTTTTGGCTTCATTTTTGTTGTAAGGAACTGAAAACATCATTCCTGAGATAACAGCAAGTTTACTGAGTCATGTATATAAGCTGATCAAAATCTGGAAAATTGAACTGTGTGTCTAGTACCTCCCGCTTCGGAAGTCGAACACGTGCCAGAACAAATGGACGTGGTCAGCCCACAGAGGGCTCCGCGTCCGCGGCATCTATTCCGCGCAGCGAGGGAGCCACCACTACGCCACGTGCAGACAGCAGCCAATAGCCGCTCCCTCCGGTTTCGTATATAGGGACCTACTCAGCCCTAGTCCAGTCAGTCTGGTACTGTCTCTGGATTGCGTCTATATCTCGGCGGTACTGCGTTCTGGTCGTTGCTCGTTGTTGACTTTGCCTGGCTCTGGTTCCGTGTGGATTTACTGTTAGTGTTTGGTGTTGTGGTTTCTACAAGCCTCCATTGTTTATCTCTTCCTTGTTGTGTCAGTCATTGTCGGTTGATGTCGGTTGTCGTTGGGCTGTCGTCCGACTCGTCCTTGTGTTTACCAGGTGGTGCGCGCTCCACCGCCGGCGGCTTTCCCGCCTGGCGCCTCCAGTCCGCATCCCAAGGCATTCGCACGGTTAGTTTGGGTTACTACATTGGCCCTCACTTTGTTTCTAAACACCTATCGCACTACGCCGGTGGCCGATCATAGTCCTGCAAAACTCCTCCACAGGCAACAACCTCGGACCCTCCTCCACCTGTTCACACCATCCCCTTCTGGGCCCCACTCTTGCCCCTCCCAGCGCTACGCCTTGGGCATGGGCGTGTGGGCCCGCTCCTATGGCGTCACACCTAAATGGATGCCCGCTACGGTGACGACGGCTCAATGGGCGGCGTGTGACGACCGTACAGACACACAGGGGGCTCGAGCGTCGCCAC
Organism: Schistocerca gregaria; assembly: GCF_023897955.1. Taxonomy (NCBI): domain Eukaryota; kingdom Metazoa; phylum Arthropoda; class Insecta; order Orthoptera; family Acrididae; genus Schistocerca; species Schistocerca gregaria. The sequence continues at coordinate 36,749,508 of NC_064924.1, forward strand.
TATAACCAACTCTGCCCTCGGGCCTCTGCCTTGGTTCCTCCCCCACCACCTTCCCTGCCTCCTGGTGCAGACACGTCCCTCGAGGTGGAGCCCTTTCCTTCAAACTCTGTCTCTTCGCCGGCTCTGCAGACACCCCTTCCGCCTCGCCAAGGTATAGAGATGAGATGCCCGCTGACCCCCTGCCCTCTGGTAACACCTTGATGGATGCCGCAGACAGTCTGCCCTCCCCTCCCCCAGTGGTCCCCCCCGGACGTATCACAACACTTGTGCTCTCGTTCAGCCCGCCTCGGCATCGTCCAGGGCATTTCCGCCCCTATGCACCAATTTTGTGGGTGGCAGGTGGGAGGGGGGCAGGGGGGTGGGGGGTAGGGATCTAGTAATTCCCGCCGCGGAAGTCGAACATGCGCCAGAACAAATGGACGTGGTCAGCCCATAAAGGGCTCCGCGTCCGCGGCGGCTATTCCACACAGCGGCTTTCTGCACAGCGTGGGCGCCACCGCTACGCCACGTGCAGGCAGCGGCCTATAGCCACTCCCTCCGGTTTCGTATATAGGGACCCACTCGCCCTAGTCCAGTCAGTCTGGTACTTGCTCTGGATTGCGTCTATATCTCAGAGGTACTGCATTGTGGTCGTTGCTTGTTGTTGACTTTGCCTGACTCTGGTTCCGAGTGGATTTACTGTTGGTTATTGGTGTTGTTTCTACAAGCCTCCGTTGTTTCTCTCTTTGCTGTTGTGTCGGTCATTGTCAGTTGCTGTCGGCTGTCATTGGTCTATCGTCCGTCTCATCCTTGTGTTTACCAGGTGGTGCGTGCTCCACCACTGGCGGCTTCCCCGCCTGGCGCCTCCGATCCGCATCCCAAGGCGTTCCCGTTGGTTACTACAGTGTGGTATTATATCTTCAACAATCATGAGTGTATATGGTGTGAGAATTATGTTTGTGTTCCAGGTTTGGAGTGAAGTGCCTTTCTCTAAAGGTAGCAGAAAGGCCAACGATTTTCTCATCATTGTAGATGCAACGTCCATGGACGACTACACTGTGCTGCATACACACTTGTAACTTGAAAGTTGCTTAAATCTATGTGCTGCCAAGTCATTCTCTCAATGAACAACCTCAGATGAACTGCCCAACCCACTGGCCTTTTGTTCACGTGCTCTGGAATTTAATAGAGGGAGCCTGGGAATCTCTTTCACCACACCTAAAAGATATCCTTTCAACTAGAAGTGGTTATATACTACTAATATGGAGACTGGTTACCCAGAACCTAATTGTGTCGTAATTAGCCTAGTTCTCACACATATCAATTTCTTTGCTTTTACATTCTCTCACATCGCGTACCTCACTTCCTCCATCTATATGCATTCCCTCTGCATTTATGTGATGCCAAAACCAGTTTCACTGATTTGTTTCTTCTACTTTTTTTCTCTTTCATTGTATCCCTTCAGTCAATCTCTTATTGACTTCCTTTACATTTCTTTTACATTCCCACACTGAATTCTGAAAAGTTTAACCTTTAACTTTCATCAAGTAGTTACCAGCAACGGGTAAGTGGATAGACCTCTTCTAACACAAGTAGAGTTTATATGAAATATATAGCTGTCATTTTATAAATTAACAATGACTCACCTGTGAAGAGGAAAAATCTGTTGGCTGGTTGGCTAAAATTGCTATACTGTAACTCTTTCCATTTGTATCATTTTCTTCAGATAGGTTGCCATTCGCTACAGTTTCATTTCTTGCAGATACAGCATTGGATAATTCTTCCATCTGTATGACACGTGAGTATGGAGTTGTCTCCTGGAAGTGAAAAGATACAATTTACAAGTATTAAAACAAAGACAAGGGTTTGGGTTCAAGCCCCTATTTGTCACACTTTCAAGCTGCCACTGAGAGATTGTAGTACACATTCAGATGCAGAGGGAAGTACTGGTTCCGGAACCCACTCTTATACTGTCTTTGAGAATTCCCTGTTCTCTTGCTAATAAAATATGTAATAAAAAAATAGTTTGGATCAGAAAGCAGTCAAAAAGCAAAGACATTACATAGAGGGGTCATTATGTTTACACTATGTCAATTCTTGAGCAGTATATAGGCCCTGAATGATGCATTCTGTGAAGCTTTCAAAATCAGTCATGGTAGAGAGAGCGTGCTTTACGCACCAACCCTAGCTCAGTTGCACTGTACGCAACACAGTTTGCAAACAAGCGAATCCTTTTGGTAAGAGGCTACTTGCACAGCTGCCTGTTAGAATGAGTTAGTGTGACCCAAGCGGCATATATCCTAACTCTGTTCCCTAGCCCTTTTTAGGGTATATTCAGCTGAAAGACAAGATGCAAAATAAATGAAGTTGAAACAACTACTAGCAAAACAAATATTGCATCTTGGACAAAACCAATGATATTAAAGAAAATGTATCTAGTGTTTTCCAACAAAATGTGGTGTCACCACCAGACAACACACTTACTAGGTGGTAGCCTTTAAATCGGTCGCGGTCTGTTAGTATACGTCGGACCCGCATGTCGCCACTATCAGTGATTGCACACCGAGCGCCACCTCACGGCAGGTCTAGTCTAGAGAGGCTCCCTAGCACTCATCCCAGTTGTACAGCCGCCTTTCACTGTCTACATACGCTCTCATTTGCAGAGACGAAAGTTTAGCATAGCCTTCAGCTGCGTAATTTGCTACGACCTAGCAAGGTGCCATATTCAGTTGCTATGAATGTATTCTGAGCAGACAATATTGTGAATCATTTACCGTCAAGAGTGACATTCATCATTAATGGATTAAAGTTAAGTATCAAACTAATTACGTCCGCTTTCTGAATTCTAATTCCTTGTCATGTTCCAGACCCCACGTCAGTATAGTTCTTCCCTCCTCACGCCAGCCTGCGTGAGCTAAAACGCGTGCATATCAGCCTCCACTAGTAACACGGTGTTGGCTCTTCTGCCAACACAACAAAAAAACATCAGAAGCTTCATAAAAAAATTGATGAACTTGTCATATTCATACAGAGTAATGAAAGGATAGATGTAATTTCAACAGATGTGTTGTGCATATCAAAACATCGTACTAGCGTGTATTCAGTAGAATCAGGGGATTGGTTATATACTGAAGAACTTGAGGTGTGTTATAGGCTCTTCAGACTAATGAATGTTCTGTGGAACAGCTCTTTGAATGCTGTGTTACAATAGTGTATTAAGAAATGCGTAAGCTTGTACAACTGACAGTTTACAGACCACCAGTGGGACATAATGTAAGCTTCATAATGCTGTTAGAGACAGGGCAAGAGTTATGTGCAATTGTTTAAGGGAGACTTTAATACTGATTTTCTGTCAGATAGTACTGAGACAGGGAAAGTAGAGTTGTCGATTCCTATCTTTGGATCACCTGATATACAAAAAATTTCTCCATGAATTGAAGAACACAGTGCACAGCCATTAACAATTTGGTTTTCAGTTCGACAAACTGCATTGATTTACTGTAAACCCAATAATCAGTGTCTTACCCTATCACAACTACCACACATTAATAATCACATACACTGACCAGTGGTGTACAGAAATGCAGAATCAGTACTGACAAGTTGAGCAAAGTGTTCAGAGAGAAATTATGGCGAGGACATTGGAGAGAAATTTGTAAGACAGACAGTAAACTCTTTCTTACATATAAACTCTTTCTTACATATATTCATACAGCAGTTGTCGTCGTCGTCATCGTCTTCTGTTAGAATGAGCGAGCTCCACCCAATTCAGAAGACAAACTGTCAGCAAGAGTTAAAACTTCCAATAACCACCAGCACTGTAAAATCCTAAAGTCTATTATTAAAAAAGTGTGGGGAAAAACACGCACACACACACACACACACACACACACACACACACACAAGCCTGTCTCCCTACATTGTGCTCAGTCAAAAGAGCTGGCAGTCAACTGAGCAAGCATGTTCCTGTGAGTGAGTGAGCGTGTACTTGCGAGCATGTTTTTCCAACAAGCTTGAAAAAGGAAAGCTAGCAAAGCTCTTTTTCTTTTGTTTCTGTACCTATCGATGATGCAGCACATTTGCCTTTCAGTGAGTCGTCTCCTTCATTCCTAAATAATACGTAATTCTCAACCAGAACTTTCTCTACATCACAATCAGGAAATTATTAATACAGAAAAATGAACAACTTTGCAGTACTCAAAAATCAATGTATTACTTTTCTTTATACTGGCTCTAATGTGGACAATCACATTAGTACAGGAGAAGAATGTTTAGTGAGAACTCACACAAACGTAATGGCGTAGACCCAAGCAAGAGGGCTCAATGCTGAAAAAGAGGGCCACTTGCGGCAATACACAGGCCCAGCATTCAGCCGTGGCACCCAATGCATGCCACTTCTCATATGGTGGTCAGTGCCTGGCCAGTTACTGAACCCGGAGGGACACTGGCACCCATTGTACACAATATTAGCAGTAGCGACTGCACAGCAAACTCACTCCAGTGCATATAATTACTGTCCATCCGGCTGTGCCTGTTGGCTCTGCTCCACTATCATCTGGACAGAACCATTTACTGTGGGGTCTAGCTGTCATCTGATAGCTCAAGGGTCAAATTCAGGCCCTCCAAGCCACGAGCCTACAGGCACTGATCACTGCCGGTCTACCTCATGAGCCTCGGTGTGGCTAGATCGAGGATGTCAATTACGCCACAATGTGCCACACCTAGGCCACATTGAGCTAGACAGCTGCCGGTGACGTACTACGGTGCTTCATGGCAAGGTCTGCGAGTTGACATCCACCTTCCAGTGTCACCAGAATGTAGACTCAAGTTTATTGTACGAACTGTTAGAAGAATAAAGATATCATATTGCCTTTGAATGGATTCTGACTTACCACGAACAACCATCCTTCGACAGAGTACCTCCCCACCCTATACAAGTGGTGTAAGAGGTATGGTGGAGACTGCAATTCACAGCAAAGACCTACATGGCAGCAGAGATAGGAAGAATTCATTAAGTTCTGACTTCCATTTTTGGAAGGGGTTGTATTGTCATCTCCTTCTCCTACCTTCTAAACTGGGGTCATTGTCGATTTCTGCTTTTGGTAGTAATAGACACTAACTGAAATGGCATCGGCTGAAAATATTTCAGCTAAGGAAATAATTCAAAATCTGTCAGCTCAATTTGCTCAAATGTGAGCTGATAATTTAGAAATAGCTGTCGGTACACGGAACGAGGTAGCTAACACTGAGCTACACACAGATGGGTTATCCTACATCACGATACACAGCACCATCAGCACACAGCATGAGCTGGTTGAGGTAATTTGGCACGCCCACTGTTCTCCATTGGCAATTGACGAATTTATTTGGCTTGCAAAATATATAGTTTGTTCACAAAAATGGGTGCCCATAGAATTCCTACCTTAGCTCTATTAAAATGAACATTTCCTCTCCTGGCCATATGCTAGTCATATTGTGTCTGTGGTGTACATAAATCTAAATTTTAACATACAATCAGTGGACGTGTAATAAGACAAAACTGGAAGATACATGTCCACTTAGGAAAGACATCAGCTTATAAAAGTTCACCAAATCAAACACAATCACTTCTGACAGTGTGTGCATTCATATTTGCCTAACATCAAATATTAGAGAAATTATTTATCTTAATTTCATATGAAACTCACAGAACCTTTTGGAAAAAAGAAGGATATACAAAGCTAAGTTGAAACATGCCTTACATATCTCCTTTTTGTGTTATTGATTCTTAATTATGTGATAAATCATACTGAGAATGTCATGTTTTCATCAATCTTAAATGAGTCATTGCTTTAAAATGGCTTACTCCCATTACACATGAGCTATAACACAAAAATTCTTTAATCCCCAATACAAAATTTCCAGTCATTTTATTACAACAATTGGTTCCAATAACAATTCATCTCCAGATATTCAATGTGGGCTGCTTACAAACGGCATATATTTGTATGGTTTAAAGTAAAACATAAAACCCATCGAATGTGGGTTTCTGATGAACACGTCAAGTATGGTGTCCTGCTTTCTGCTTGTGATGCAGAGAGTGTCCTTGCTTCCTCCTGATTCTACTTTATGTGGCATGTTGCTAAAATATCACACAACTTATTTTATGTTCCATGTGAGGAAATGGCTTCTCAATGAGAGATAGCAGGAAGTGACATCACAAAATTCGTTGAGTGCCACATCAATGTTAGCTAACTCATCCTATGTGCCGACGGCATTACATAACAAGCTTGAGAGTCTGCAGGCAAAAAGAAGGGAACATTGTACTAACTTGGCCCTTATTGTCAAAGGTAGTATTACCATATCTTTGGTGACTTATTTCTCATGCAGATTAGAGGAAGATATCTCTATTTTTATAGATAATTTACTGACAGCTGCAAGATTGAAGGAATCGAATGAGGTGCAGTTATTATAGTCAAGTTGGCGTAAGTTGATCCCTAACAGTCGTCACAGAGGGTTAAGGTGGCAGATACGCATGCCTATCTGAATCAACAGCATAACAAGCATAACACGACTGTGCAAACATCTCTATGGCAATGCCTCAGTACTGTCACAAATCTATAGATGGCTACTCTTTTTGCCTGCAACCATTTGCACTTCACAGTTGAAAGCTGGAACAGTACTACTGTCAGGGACCTACTTATGCTGACTTGAGCATGTGTAAGACTCAATTAACATTGACAAGATTTGTTAGGGAATGTGTTATGTCCCATGAGAAGTTGCGCAATGCTCAGTCTTTTCAAGACCTACAGGAGGGGTTGGTGGAATCGCATAGGAGAAAAAATACCCCTAATCCTGAGCAGCATAATGGTATAGGGCAGAGAAAAACACTGTCTGCACAAAGTTTTACTGATTAAATTATGAAACTGAAAACAAATACTTATGAGTTAATGGATGGTGGCAACACTAACAGAGCTACCCTGCAGAAAGCAGAACAGGGGTAACTAGATGAGTTCTTGTGGTGTTTGCCAATCGAAATTTCATGCCAGGTATAGATCGAATTCCTAAAAACCTAAAAAACCTGTAGCAACTGCAATAGCATTATCAGAGATAGATGCAGTGATCAGAGCAAGAGAAAAGAAGACAGTTGTCAATATGGGAATTGTGTGCTATCGTCATGGTTGGCCTGGTCACATTCGGAGGAATTATTTGAATTGAGTTGGACACACTGAATGAAAACATCTGCAGAGGCTCTGCAGGCACAAGGAAGATGGTCACAGAGTAGGCTTGTATTCAAAGGAAATGGTGTGGCAACAATACAACATTCCTACTAAATGTGAGCACAGAGTACCTATGTGCTGAAGCAATTGGCTATATAGAAAGAAGGGTACATAAATTTTTATTGGATACAGGATCATTGGTACCCTTAGCTAGTCAAGGTATGCACGGTGTGAAAATGTTGAACCTGCCTTGTTGGAGGGAGAGAGAGACTTCCAGACTTTTGTGGAAGGAGCTCCTCCGACTGCAAAAGCTGCAGTGTCATACTTGGTCTGGATTTCCCACGTAAACATCACACCAATATTGACTTGTAACAGCGTACAGAAGAACTGGACAGGATGCCATTCTGGTTAGGCTTTACTGCCAGGAAAACCATAATGCCACAACGTATGCCTCCCAGAAGTATGGTAAGCCAACTAAAGCTGCATGCGTAATCCCTTAGAACTGACTCTCAGGATAAAATTCTGTAAAGTGCATGGAAGCTAGTCTGAGTGTATGTAGGAGCAGACTTGTCAGTTAATTCATTATGTATAGCTGAATCCTTGGCAGAACACAAGGAACAGGAGGAAGTACAGTGGATGTACATTGTAGGGTTAATAAAATGTCGTGTAGACTATTACGAATTCAAAAGTTTAAAGCCAATGGGAGAACAGAACAGGTGCACAGAACGATAGGGAAAAAGTGGAGTTACTATGACAGTCTGAAAAGTTCTAAGCCTGATAGTGAAAATGACAACTTATGCTTTCGAACACACTTTATTTTTCAACATAATCTTCTTTAACATCAATAAATTTCATCCAGCTGTACTCCAATGCCAGTATCTCCTCTCTGTAGTGTTCTTCTAGAAGTGCTGCAAAGTACCAATCCACAGTCACAATGACTTCTTGACTTGATGAAAAGTGCTGATCAGCAAAGAATATCTTCAGTTTTCAGAATAGATGGAAATTCGAGTGATGCAAATCTGAGGAATTCCTTTTTCAGCCAAAAACACTGACACAAAGATCTTTTCTGCCAATGGCACCATCCTTGGTTTCTTTGGAGCAGAAGAACTAGGTTCTATCCACAGCACAGACTGCTGTTTGGTTTCAGAAGTGTAGAGGTGAATCCAAGTTTCATCCACTGTCACATACCACCAAAAAAGTCACTTCTGTTTTTCTTAAAACATGTCAAGCACTTTTTGGAAAGTTTCACGAAAATGCATCTGTGATCTACAGCAAGCACACGTGGCACTCCACTTGGAAAAGGTTTTCTTGTGTTCAGATCCTAGTGCACGATATGACCAACGTGTTCCTTTGATATCCGCAGAGCATTACCAGTTTCACCCACCTTTATACACTACTCTTCCATAATCACATCATGCTCTTTATCAACAATTTTTGTTGTGCTTGGACTTTTTTGGACATCCTTTGTGGATCTTTCACAGCCACATTTCAACTTGGCCGCCCATTTCTTCATGGTCAAAATTGAAGGTGAGGAGCTGCCACACACATTTACAAGCCATAAATGAATTTATGATTCAATCTGTATATTGAGCAAGCAGTGAAGAAAACAAAAGAAAAATTTGGAGTAGGTATTAAAATCCATGAAGAAGAAATAAAAACTTTGAGGTTCGCCGATGAAATCGTAATTCTGTCAGAGACAGCAAAGGACTTGGAAGAGCAGTTGAATGGAATGGATAGTGTCTTGAAAGGAGGATATAAAATGAACATCAACAAAAGCAAAACGAGGATAATGGAATGTAGTCGAATTAAGTCGGGTGATGCTGAAGGAATTAGATTAAGAAATGAGACAGTTAAAGTAGCAAAGGAGTTTGGCTATTTGGGGAGCAAAATAAGTGATGATGGTTGAAGTAGAGAGGATATAAAATGTAGACTGGAAATGGCAAGGAAAGCGTTTCTGAAGAAGAGAAATTTGTTAACATCGAGTATAGATTTAAGCGTTAGGAAGTCATTTCTGAAAGTATTTGTGTGGAGTGTAGCCATGTATGGAGGTGAAACGTGGACAATAAATAGTTTGGACAAGAAGAGAATAGAAGGTTTTGAAATGTGGTGCTACAGAATAATGCTGAAGATTAAATGAGTAGATCACATAACTAATGAGGAAGTATTGAATAGGATTGGGGAGAAGACAAGTTTGTGGCACAACTTGACCAGAAGAAGGGATCGGATGGTAGGACATGTTCTGAGGCATCAAGGGATCACCAATTTAGTATTGGAGGGCAGCGTGGAGGGTAAAAATCGTAGAGGGAGACCAAGAGATGAATACAGTAAGCAGATTCAGAAGGATGTAGGTTGCAGTAGTTACTGGGAGATGAAGAAGCTTGCACAGGATAGAGTAGCATGGAGAGCTGCATCAAACCAGTCTCAGGACTGATGACCACAACAACAACAAAATCAATTTCAGTTGGTGTTAAATTTTCTTTTACAAAGAATTTAATCACTTTTCAACACACCCCACCACACCACATCTGCTTCAAGTGACTGCCTACAGTTAATTGCTGCCTGGAATGATTTTCAATTTTACATGGCATCTACTAATACTTATAACAATGTAAGGGGGAAAAAACCACATGAATAGTGCTGCGATCTCTGAGCAAGGCCCAGAACTTTTCAAACTGCCTGCATACTATATGAATACTGACAATAGCAACTGGGACACTCTACTACTGTTTATGATAGCAGCATATAATAGAATGGTGCACCAGAGTACTTGATTATTGCTATATTAGATCATTTATGGTATCTCTGGGTGGGTACTACTCAAGAGGACGTCGTTATCAGGAGAAAGAAAACTGGTGTTCTACGGATCGGAGTGTGGAATGTCAGATCCCTTAATCGGGCAGGTAGGTTAGAAAATTTAAAAAGGCAAATGGATAGGTTAAAGTTAGATATAGTGGGAATTAGTGAAGTTCGGTGGCAGGAGGAAGAAAACTTTTGGTCTGGTGAATACAGGATCATAAATACAAAATCAAATAGGGGCAATGCAGGAGTAGGTTTAGGTTTAATAATGAATAAAAAAAAAACAGGAGTGCGGGTGAGCTACTACATAGTGAACGCATTATTGTTGCCAAAATAGACACGAAGCCCACAGCTACTACAGTAGTACAAGTTTATATGCCAACTAGCTCTGCAGGTGACGAAGAAATTGAAGAAATGTATGATGAAACCAAAGAAATTATTCAGGTAGTGAAGGGAGATTAAAATTTAATAGTCATGGGTGACTGGATTTCGGTAGTAGGAAAAGGGAGAGAGGGAAACGTAGTTGGGGAATATGGATTTGGGGTAAGAAATGAAAGAGGAAGGCACCTGGTAGAATTTTGTGCAGAGCATAACTTAATCATAGCTAACACTTGGTTCAAGAATCATGAAAGAAGGTTGTATACATGGAAGAAGCCTGGAGATACTAAAAGGTATCAGATAGATTATTTAATGGCAAGACAGAGATTTAGGAACCAGGTTTTAAATTGTAAGACATTGCCAGGGGCAGATGTGGACTCTGACCACAATCTATTGGTTATGAACTGTAGATTAAAACTGAAGAAACTGCAAAAAGGTGGGAATTTAAGGAGATGGGACCTGGAGAAACTGAAAGAACCAGAGGTTGTAAAGAGTTTCAGGGAGAGCATAACGGAACAATTGACAGGAATGGGTGAAACAAAAACAGTAGAAGAAGAATGGGTAGCTTTGAGGGATGAAGTAGTGAAGGCAGCAGAGGATCAAGTAGGTAAAAAGACAAGGGGTAGTAGAAATCCTTGGGTAACAGAAGAAATATTGAATTTAATTGATGACAGGAGAAAATATAAAAATGCAGTAAATGAAGCAGGCAAAAAGGAATACAAACTTCTCAAAAATGAGATCGACAGGAAGTGCAAAATGGCTAAGCAGGGATGGCTAGAGGATAAATGTATGGATGTAAAGGCTTATCTCACACTAGGGGTAAGATAGATACTGCCTACAGGAAAATTAAGGAGACCTTTGGAGAAAAGAGAACCACTTGTATGAATATCAAGAGCTCAGATGGAAACCCAGTTCTAAGCAAAGAAGGGAAAGCAGAAAGGTGGAAGGAATATATAGAGGGTCAATACAGGGGTGATGTTCTTGAGGACAATATTATGGAAACGGAAGAGGATCTAGATGAAGATGAAATGGGAGATATGATACTGCATGAAGAGTTTGACAAAGCACTGAAAGGCCTAAGTTGAAACAAGGCCCCGGGAGTAGACAACATTCCATTAGAACTACTGACAGCCTTGGGAGAACCAGTCCTGACAAAACTCTACCATCTGGTGAGCAAGATGTATGAGACAGAAATACCCTCAGACTTCAAGAATAATATAATAATTCCAATCCCAAAGAAAGCAGGTTTTGACAGATGTGAAAATTACCGATCTATCAGTTTAATAAGCCACAGCTGCAAAATACTAACACGAATTCTTTACAGACGAATGGAAAAACTGGTAGAAGCCGACCTCGGGGAAGATCAGTTTGGATTCCGTAGAAATATTGGAACACGTGAGGCAATACGGACCCTACGACTTATCTTAGAAGCTAGATTAAGGAAAGGCAAACCTACGTTTCTAGCATTTGTAGACTTAGAGAAAGCGTTTGACAATGTTGAGTGGAATACTCTCAAATTCTGAAGGTGGCAGTGGTAAAATACAGGGAACGAAAGGCTACTTTCAATTTGTACAGAAACCAGATGGCAGTTATAAGAGTCGAGGGGCATGAAAGGGAAGGAGAGCAAAGCAGTGGTTGGGAAGGGAGTGAGACAGGGTTGTAGCCTATCCATGATGTTATTTAATATTTATATTGAGCAAGCAGTGAAAGAAACAAAAGAAAAATTTGGTGTAGGTATTAAAATCCATGGAGAAGTAATAAAAACTTTGAGGTTTGCCGATGACATTGTAATTCTCTCAGAGACAGCAAAGGACTTGGAAGAGCAGTTGAACGGCATGGATAATGTCTTGAAAGGAGGATATAAGATGAACATCAACAGAAGCAAAACGAGGATAATGGAATGTAGTCGAATTAAGTCGGGTGATGCTGAGGGAATAAGATTAGATTAGGAAATGAGACACTTAAAGTAGTAAAGGAGTTTTGCTATTTGGGGAGCAAAATAACTGATGATGGTAGATATATAAAATGTAGACTGGAAATGGCAAGGAAAGCGTTTCTGAAGAAGAGAAATTTGTTAACATCAAATATATATTTAAGTGTCAGGAAGTCATTTCTGAAAGTATTTGTATGGAGTGTGCCCATGTATGGAAGTGAAACATGGATGCTAACTAGTTCGAACAAGAAGAGAATAGAAGCTTTCGAAATGTGGTGCTACAGAATAATGCTGAAAATTAGATGGGTAGATCACATAACTAATGAGGAGGTATTGAATAGGATTGGGGAGAAGAGAAGTTTGTGGCACAACTTGACTAGAAGAAGGGATCAGTTGGTAGGACATGTTCTGAGGCATCAAGGGATCACTGAATTAGTATTGGAGGGCAGTGTGGAGGGTAAAAATCATAGAGGGAGACCAAGAGATCAGTACACTAAGAAGATTCAAAAGGATGTAGGTTGCAGTAGGTACTGTGAGATGAAGAAGCTTTCACAGGATAGAGTAGCATGGAGGGCTGCATCAAACCAGTCTCAGGACTGAAGACCACAACAACAACATAATGGTCAGAAATGTCCTGGGGAAGACGTATAAGGAGTGCATAATTTTGCAAAGACATTGAGCAACGCCTATGTTCTGAAGGCAAACACAAAGAGAAATTTATCATGTGATACCAGGAGTTGGTTGGCTGGTTGGTTGAATGTTTAAAGGAATCAAACTAATAGGTCATCAGTCCCTGATACCAGGAGCATTACCAGGTAATTTAAATAACCCTCTGGTCAATATAAAGCAAGAACTATGGGCTCAAAACACTACAGTGCATGTGGAACGAGTCCAACTGTTCTAGGGTGCCCAAAAGCCCTGCCTCAATTACCTTCCAAAGGGGGAATGGAAGTTACTGCCTGCCAGGGGGCCTTCAGTCAAACTGGCAGCCTTCTAACTGTTGAGCCAACTACCAGCACCAGTTGCAACTGGCCAGCCACCCTGAACACAGTAAATGACATTGTGCCATGACTGGGCTGCACTGAGATTATCAGCTGTCCATGGCCTACCGTAACACTTTGCTGCAGGTTCTGTGCATCGAGGCCCACATTTGGGCACTGCCAGGTGTGGGCTCAATCATGTTGTACAAACTGTTGGAGTTACAAAGGGATTGTACTGCCTTGAAATGGCTTCTCATTCCCACCAACCTGTCATCCTCCAAACCCTCTACAGAATGAAAATGTTTGGTTGAACTTAAGAAGAGATAACAATACTGGGATATCTGAATTAAAAATGAATACATCTATAAGAAAAAGAAGATTTTGTACATAATGGATGGTGTGCCGTTGGACGTAACAAATGAAAGTTACACACAATTTGAACTTTGCGCAATCAGCCTGACATCTTAAGACTTGCTTGTAACTTCATGTACAAAGAGAATAGATTTTGATTTTTCAACTACAAAAAAAAACTGTTAACAAGAGTAATTACATAAGCAATTGCCACTGCAAAATAGTAGCAAGCTACAGGCAACGCACCTAAAGAAAATGAAGTGTTTATTCAGCAGAAATTAGCAATGAGAATATGGCATAAAGTGGATAACTATACATCTTTCAGAGGCCTTTATCAGGGCCTTGGAATTCTTATAGTCACTTGCCCCAAAACATTTACTCCTACATGGTTTTTGTTGGTGGCAATAACAATCACCTTCAGCTCAACTGTGATTTATACAATCACAAGACACGAAATAATTTTTATATAGACTTTACCTGCTTGTCTATGATTCAAGAATGGAATCATGTATTCTGAAGGGAAGATATTCAACAACCTTCTGTCTAACTTAAAACAAGAAACTGAGATTCCTGCCAATTCAAAAATAAATAAATATGTACACACTTCAACAGTCACTACTTCTCTAATTTATCTGATTATTAACATTCAAGGATTGAAAATTTTATTAACTATGTAGAAACTTGAAATATAGTAATTATTGCATTAATATCACCTAATTATGACAGTATTCACAATACTGGTTTCAGCAATTTATTGCTATCTTCATAAGTGATAATTAATCAATTAATAGCTTAGTTTTTTCAAGTTAAGCAAACTGAACATCATGAAATGCTATTAAATATGTCAATGAATTGTTCTGTGTTGTCAGAAGGTAAAGAGGCCTGTAAGTACGGGAAATTCTTCAAAAACTCTTCTCCTAACAACTAAAGCGTCATCCATTTCAGGACCTCATCCAAGATGCCTACAGCTATATTCTGGAAGGTAAATGCCTTGGTTATAATAACTGCTGATTGATTTATTTAAATTCTGTAAGTTCTAAACCGAAAACAACTATGTACTTCGCACGTTAACAAACATTGCCAAAGGCAAAAGAAGTGGAAACTGGAAATAATATTTTTAGAACACACCTGGGATTGAGCTCACTGAGGTCATAATGGTCCATGCAGTACTGTAGTATGCAAATACTGAGCATCTGAAACAGTCTTCACTTGGACGATAATTTCCTTACATGTGTTTACCACTGTTCCAGTTCATCATCACATGTGAAGTTGTCACATCGGTTTAAGCATGTGTTCTATAGTTAAAAAAATTTATATGAATTGTATAGTTACACATATTCAAACCTAGAATGCTTGCTTATCTGTATGAGACGTTCGATCATTATTGGTTGAAGTTGGACTCCATATACTTATCTGTTTACTACAAATATTTCAAATGTCCCTTCCTCACTTTACCACTACATGTCAATGAAATATGTTTAAACTAATCAAATGAATAAAGAGTTCTCTCTAAGAATTGTTGTGAGATCAGTTATTAACTGTACTCATCACTTATATAGTCAATCTTTTCCTTCACCTTCAACTCCCACATAAAAAAAAATTTTAGCTTTAGCAGTGTGGGAGTGGCATATTCACACATTTACCACATAATTTTTTGCATTAAAAACAATCATCATCATTATCATCAGGATTTTATTCCAGAGAGCCGGATAGGAATTTTGTAAACTATATGCCTCCGTCGGTTTCTGTCCTGGTATAGCTCTTCCCTCTCCACTACATCCCATGTTACTCCTCTCCTCTTGAGATCTTCCTTAACCTTGTCTGTCCATCTCTTTCTAAGCTGCCCAACTGGTCTTCTTTCTGGTGTCTCCATCTCCAAATACTTGCGTGGAGTTCAAGTTGGGTGCATTCGCTTCATATGACAGAACCACTTCAATCTCAAAGCACTCATCATCTCCTCTGTAGTCAATGTCACCTGCAGCTCTCTCCTTACATAATCATTCCTGACTCTGTCTCTCCTAATTTTTTGTAGAGCTGACCTAAGGAACTTCATTTCACATGCTTGTATTTGACTCTCTTCTCTCTTATTTATGACGCAGGCCTCTAGACTGATTGGCAGGAGATAAGTTTTATACATGGTCTGTTAGACTCTTTGAGGGACTTCCATGTCCCAGATTAAATTTCGTATTTGGTGGAAAAAGTTAGATCCTTTTGTTATTCTGTTTAATACGTCTTGTTTGGTACTTCCATTGAGTGATATGATGTTACTCAGATATTTGAAGCTTTTCACACATTCAACCTTCTCCTCCTCCAGTACGATGTTGCAATGTGTGGGTGTCCTGCTCATCTTCATTGCCACTGTCTTGTACCTACTCACAGTTAACTATAATTCTTTCAATTTTGTGTTCCAGTAATCCAGTCTCCTCTGAACCTCCATTTCCCTCTCTCCCCAAATGGTGATGATGTCATCAGCAAGAACAAAAGCACTGAGATCTTCGTTTCCTTCTTCCTTGATTTCTTTCATGATTGTGTCCATAAGTGTAATGAAGAGTAAACGGGAGAGCGAAATGCCTTGCCGAATACCTCTCTTTGTCTTAAACCATTTTTAATCTTCCACCTTCTACTTGTACACTGCTCTCACAACCATCGTACAGGATCTGGACTTTTTTAATTAATGAATGGGGAACATTATGTTTTCTCAAGCATTCCCATATTTTATCCCTTGGTACACTAACATATGCTCTTTCCAAATCCACAAATTCTTCTCCATTAACTGACGGAAGGAGAAAATGAGATCTATTGGTCCCCTATTACTTCTGAACCCATGCTGTTGTTCCTCTAACTGGTGTTCTAGAATTTTCTTTTATCTTTTTTTTATGACCTTTTCAATTATCTTAAGGCAGTGTGATAATAGTGTGATTCCTCGGTAGTTGGTGCATTTCCTTCTAGTACCTTTCTTGAACAATGGTATTATAATTCCTTTTTTCCATTCATCCAGCATTTTGTTTTCCTTCTGTATCACCCCCAGTAACCGGTGTAACCACTGTATTCAATGGATTCTTGCAGCTTTAACCATATCCACTGTCAGCTCATCTACTCCAACTGCCTTACCACTTTTCATCTGTTTCAGGGAATGCTCAGTTTCTAACCAAATCCTACTCCTCCTCTGACTCAATGACTTTGGTGTCACTTTTTTGAGCACCTTCCCCATTCAGTAAGATTTCAAAACAATTCTTCATATCTTCTCTGATACCTTCCATGTCCCTGATAATATCCCCATCCTCTGCTTCAATCACTTTTATGTCTTCTCTATCAGATCTTTTACATTTCAATAACCCATATAGCAGTTTTTGGTTCCCTTTGTTATCCTGTTCTAGTTTCTGGGTGAATATTTCCCAACTTTTCTCCTTTTCTTCTTTCACAATTCTCTTTGCTTGGAGTTTCTTTTGTTGGTATTCCTTCTCCAAAGTTGTCACCTTGTGTTCATCTTTGACACCAGCCCCTGGTTCTGATTTCTTCTTTCCAGCAACTAGTTTCTTTGCCTTTGACTTTAACCTTTGTTCTGCCACATATCTGCACAGGAATGTTAACTATTTATGTTTTAAATAGGTTCAATTCTTCCTCTACACTACCCCTTTCAGTTTCTGGCAATTTTTGTGCTACTAGATTTTAGAAACTTTTCTTATTTTCTTCTTCTTTCAACTTCCACTCCTTAACTTTTGGGATTCTTTGTACAGCATTAATAACATGTTATTTATTATTTACAACTTTTCAGCTTGTATCCACACAAAACGAAAGTGCTGTTTGTAGGTTGTAAACTGGCAATTACAGTGGAAATTTAGCCATAAAACGACCCTAATTCACAGCAACATAACTGAGGTTAACATCTGTGCATCAAAGTTAAGTTTCCAAGTTCAGTTTAACCTGTGCTGACTGACCTTACATCAACTGCTTTACACAATCAGCACTTACATGATTAAAAAAAAATGAGAGAGAGAGAGAGAGAGAGAGAGAGAGAGAGAGGGGGGGGGGGGAGATAAAAACATAACTGGGTGTTATTCAGAGCTGTTTCTTAGATTATGATAATTTCGATTTCTTTCAGTACATTATGTATGAATTCACAACAGATTAACAACATATCTGAAATAATTAGTTATTTTGTACGCTTCGCTTTAGATGAGTGAATAATGAAACAAAACAGTCACTTTATTTGGGCAACCCTTACAGTTTGAGATGACCTGCTTTGATTTCTTCATAGCTTCACTTCATCCAAATTTGTGAGAGTATCATCAGCAACATGATATACACCTGTTTCTCTAGCTGCAAGTTTCTTGCAAGACATGATTCCCTGAACTTGATGTTCCTGGTGATCCTGGTACATATTTTGGGTTTCCAATATTCATCAATACAAGTGCAACTTTCTCTTTTAATTCAGTTACATGCACATTTTTGTCAATTACCTGCTTGTAGAGAGCATGAGCATTGATAACTGTTATAAACATGAGGAGCCCACATGCAGTCTTGTGGAACCACTTTACTCCTTTTTGTTAATTGGAGGCATCAGATGCTATTTTATCTGACACATCTTTGAGGAATTTTGTGTAATTATATTTCAGAATTGTATATGATTTTGTAGTTGCTTTTCTTGAGTTGGTTGCTGCCACTCTGGAACATCTTTACTAATCATTTCCTATAACAACATTTGTGTCACTCTAACACATAACATTCCACCTTTCTTGACCTTTCCTCTCACTATGGTCATTGGATTGTACTTCCTGTTATTCGTCAATGTACCAATGGTGTGAAATGAATGTTCATTCAACTTATGGACTAAGACAATGCTTGCATAGTAATTTTTGAGGTACAAAGTGTGTCCAGCATTCAATAATGGACCCATCAACTCCATCTCTATACCAGAGGACGTTATGGTCCGTGTGGGCAGTCTCCTTTCCAGCACACACTTCCCCATACCAGGTATACCTCCATGAACACACAGATTGAATAGCTTGAGAATATTTTATGACATTTCCCTGGAACATACTGGCCAAATCCCATCCTTTCTCTAAACAGCACCACAGTTTCATCAATGCATATATTCTCACCATAACAATACACTTCGTGAAATTTATCGCTTAGTAGATCAACTAATGGTGAAATTTTGTACAGTTTGCCATTGTCTGAAAAGTGTAGCATCATCAAAAGTGTCAAAACTGTTGTGGGTTAAAGCTTTACTTACTTCATTTTTGTACAATATATTCTTTGAACATATTTCTGGAGAGTAGATTTTCAATCCAAACCAATCCAAATACCAAATCCACAAAACACAGGATTTCTTTGTTATTTTTGTCTACTCATTGCTGCACTCTGCTGTGTTCCATATATTTTTCACTGACAGTACTGTCACCATTTCACTGCTTGGCGTAAAAATTCATTTCGGTGACAATCATGTCCAAAACCTGGTCATCAAAAAACAATCGCTAAAAATCATGTTTATTGCATCTTCCAGTCATTTTTGTCTTCACATGACCAGAAACTCTCTCATTACAGGTCATGGTAAAAATCACTCATATTTCCAGTAACATCAGGCCAAGTAACTTCGGAGATGTCGCTTTGAGGCACAGTTGCTGATTTCCCAAAGTTGTTCTTTTTAAAACCCACCTGCATTGGAATTGTTGGAATAACAACCATAATTCTCAAGTGAGTATTCAGGATCATCGCTATCAAATATGTCACCTAACGAACTGGCCTCACTCTCACTTAATTCGCTTTTCTTGTCCAACCAACCTGTAGTTGACTCCATGCCAGACACTGTCACAAACTCACAACAAAACTAACTCAGAAGAAAACAAGCTCAAATCGTCAAAGAAACACAACTTCCAACACAAATAACCTCTAGCAACAATGCAACATGAGTTATTGCAAGTGTAACCAGGTGTCGTAAATGCAAAGCAATCTACAAGAGCTGACTGTCACACTATCCGGCAATAAAATTTGGAACCAAAACTGCATTGCCTCTCCAGGAGGCCAGGGAAACTATATGTCCATTTAAAATCATTGTGGCTGTTTATATGATTTACACATATGGGCCTGGAATGTGTGTATCAATTTGATACAAGTGGCTTGCCAGTGAAGTCACCTTGTTTATCAGTTGGATACACATGGCAGCCAAAGTGTTAATCATGGCTCTAAATTAGGCACTTTAAAGCTTAGTATATTGTGATGGTAATAAAGCCACAGTTTGGTTCCTACAAGCCTCCACCCTCAATCTATGAGCTGCTCGCTGCCTCCGCCACAATCTGCATAGCCCACCACTACAATGCGGCGAGCCCTATACATCGAAAAATGATTGTCCACACTATGCCCATTCTATGTCTACTGCACCTAGATGGGTTACCTAGGCTGCTGATATCATCTTGAGCAGCTACCTCATCTTAACTATATGTACATGTTTTGGTTTTCATCCTTTGTACATTCAGGCATATTTTACTCTACTGCTACTACATTTACAAATGTTTGGTTTTACAAGTACTTAACTGAAACTCTGTTTTGTTTAAAGTTTATCATTGTACTATGTTTTCTTACATCTTTTTACCAAACTAACTGTTATCCATAACTGGCTACCCCTTACACCAGCAAAACTAATGTGATTATTTGTAACCTTTACTTATTATTCTTTAAGTAATATGCACATTGTTAGCCATTTCGATAAACAATTATGTATCCTGTATCACAGCCTTTTAATGTAATAAGTTTGTTTTTTGATTTCTGTGTAACAGGTTCATATTTGTGTTTCACAAATTCCAAAATTATTTATTTTTATCTCCCTCTTAGAGATCTGATGATGGATAAGTGTTCCCATGAAATAAAATTTGACCAAGCCTGGGAATTCTGTTTTCCTAAGATATCAAGGTCACCACTCCTCTGAAAATGCCAAAGTGACCCTATTTCATGTGATATTAATGCTGTGGTGAGGAATGAAATCCTCCAATCAGCAAATGAGATACTGCCCAGAGCAAGGCATAGCACTCTGTTCAAGTCATCCACACCACTAGCTAACTTCATTCTGTTAATGAGCCACTACCGAGTTCTGTAGGAGTTTCACTTCTACTCAGGGCAAGGCCAGAGCTGGATCTGATGTTGTCACTGTATCTACTACAACACGTTAGGACATGTCTTTTCAAATGCTAAAGAAATGTTTCTCAGAGTTTGAAATTACATACATGACAACATAATTTCCCAACTGATGGACAGAGGCTTCTTATCATCCCCAAATCTTAGAATCACATCTCTAAGTAGCTATCATAGTAATGGCCTGGCAAATGCATGGGAAAGATCTCAGAGAAGATTAACAACAGGTGTCAAGCATGGGAATTTATTTCAAGCAGCTCTACAGTCACTTGTAATGGAGGTTATGTCTCAGTGTCACAATGAAAGATGTCCTGAGCTTGTAGTAAGAAACAAGATAGAGGAAACCACAACAAGTGGTTTACCCTTCATTAAACAGTAAAGAAACAATCCAGGAAGACCTGCTCAAAGTTTCCCCAAGTCCAAACATAGTCATTGCAGACTGGGACACCTGAAACTTTTCTCATTTAATATAAAACTGGTAGTACGTGTGCCTTAATAATGCCACAGTACGCCCTTCAAGTATACATAACAAGAAGTGCTGGAACATAACGGAAACTGAAAATGTAGAATATTTAGAGAGCTGCTGCGAAAGAAGACAGCAGAGTGCAATCAGTTAGCTGGTTTTCAAACATGGCTCAATACAATTAAGTAGCAGAAAGATAAGAAAAGAATTAACTCAGAGACAAAGGTAGAAACAGAGCAGGCTGGCCAGGAATGAAAGAGAAATACAGGACAAACATAGTATGAACATACAGGCTGACAATTATTGAACTATATGAAATAAAATCATCATAACATCTGAATGGTTTGCAATACAACATTCAAACTGTACCATGGAACGCAGGGCATAATGGGAATTAGTATGCACATACATGGTTTGGTTTATCGATAAAGCCCACTTTCATTTGGATGGGTTTGTCAATAATCAAAATAGGCACATTTGGGGGACTGAGAGATGGCATCCTGATTTCGACAAGATGCTCAA
The DNA here is from genome assembly GCF_023897955.1 of Schistocerca gregaria. Lineage (NCBI taxonomy): Eukaryota > Metazoa > Arthropoda > Insecta > Orthoptera > Acrididae > Schistocerca > Schistocerca gregaria. Next base: position 36,771,237 of record NC_064924.1, read on the forward strand.
CCGCATCAAAGCAGGAGAGTGTTTGATGTCCTGGAGGAGCACTTTTGGGTCTGCATGCTGGCTCTGCAGTACCCACAGGCCACTGGCATGGGCCTCGATTGGCCACCATATTCTCTGGATCTGAACACATGTGACTCCTTTTTGTGGGGCTGTATTAAAAACATGGTGTACAGCAGTAATCCAAAAATCATTGCTGAGCTGAAAACAACCATTCAGGAGATCATTGAAAGCACTGATATTTTAACACTCCAGAGGGTTATGCAGAATTTCACTATTCATCTGCACCACATCATCGCCAATTATGGTAGGCATATCGAACAAGACGTAATCTAAATCTGAATATCTGTAGTGATGTCTACATTATGAATAAAGTGTGTGTACACCATAGTTTGTAGCTAATTTACATTTTTTTCATATAGTTCAATAATTGCCATGCTGTAGACTGACATGGCTAATTTTAAAAATGAGAATAGAGAGAAAGAAGTTACACAGTATTAACAGCACAGCCTGGGGGAAGAAGCTTATTAAATGGACATTTTGAGCATGAGAGTAATAGTGGAACTTGCAGTCACAGATGCCACACAAACACATCAACATTCTGGATCAATATCTGACCCTATTTTTATTACAAATAAAGAAAAGTCTATGTCTAGTAACATACCTTTGTAGTTGTCGACATGTTGAGAGATGCCTGATCAACAGCAAATGACAAAATGTCATTTTCGCTGAAAACAATTGGATTCCCTATTTCAGGAGATGCTGTACCCAGAGAATCAACTCTCAGCTGACAGTAGAGGGTTTCAGAAGTGGAACTTTTGCTTTCATCAGGTAGTGAAAGAACACTGGAATTATGCAGCTTTGATGTGTGACCTGTAATGCAAGTAAGTACAGACACAATCAACTGTACTGTCAGACAAACAATGATATGCATTACTGAATAACTATCATACACACAATTTTTCTTTGTCCTTTTAGATGGATGCAATATGGACTGGAAAAAGCATGTTACTACCTATGTGGAAGGACAGCAGAATGGAAACAGAGAAACAGGAATTGTATCTTGTGTTTTATCTCTGTAACTACCAAGTTAAAACTGACATGTAAAGATAAGGAATGCTTGAGTCTTTCATGTAATCAATTGGCCACTCCCCCCCTCCCTCCCCCCTCTTTGAATCTTTAAGCCAGACTTCTAGAGAACCAGATAGTCTTTTTATCCCTTACTCATGTACAAAATACACTCTAAAACAATCATCACTCCTAGTTGTCAGCCCATATGGCAGGAGACAGTCAGGCTGGTATACCACTGCTGTCCCGGATGTCTCCAGACATGTCCTTGCTGGTCATTGGGACTCAATTTGAAGTGGGACTCATTACTGAAGAAAATTCTATTCCATTCAATGAGAAGCCAGGCCACAGACAACAATATTGATCTCACTTTCATTTGCCATAAGGCCCAACAACCAGGGATGATGGTCTGGGATGCCATTTCTTTTTACAGCACACCCCTATGGGTGTCAACCACAGTACCTTTACAGTAGAGTGGAACAATGAAAATACTCAACACCTCGTTTTGTTGGCCCTCATAACAAGCCATCCTGGTCTTACATTTCAGTAAAATAATGCCCACCCACAACCATGTGAGTTTCTACTGTTTGTTTTTGTGTTTGCCAAACCTTACTTTGACCAGCCAGGTCACCGGATCCCTCCCCAGTTGAGAACATTTGGAGCATTATGGCCAGGACATTTCAATCATCTTGGAATTTTGATGACCTAACATGCCAATTGGACAGAAATACCCCTCAGGAAGACATGCAACAACTCTAGCAATCAATGCTATATTGAATACCTGCCCGCATAAGCAACAGATATGGACAAACACATTACTGACTCACTTAATTTGTGAAGCTCTTTCTTTGAATAAATCATTCAACTTTTCTCATATTGTAATTATTTGTTTGTCTGTACAGGAACATTATATCACATCTACCGATTTCCGTCCAATTTGGATAATTCCTTGGTGATAGGTTTTTTTTTCTTTTTCTTTTTTTCTCTTAAGAATGTACTTGGAACATGACAATAAATAAGAGGCAGCATTTGAGAACAGTATCGTTACAATAATTACAATTTAGTAATGTTTGATTACGGATATTATAACAAGTTATTTGACTAATAAGGAGAGGTACAAGTCTGTAATTTAGGGGGGGAAAGTTACAAGTTAAGAAAGAAATTGCATATACACATATTGTTTACAAAAACGACTCTTTTGTTGTATGATCCAAAAATATGGCTCTAAGTACTGATGCAAAATACTTAATCTAGGTTTAATTCAGCCTAAAGTCAATGAACTATGATACAGGAGTGTGATGTTTCAGCACTTTACATGAAATCTGGTCAATTATAGTGGCTTTTTAATGCTTTTTACAAAAATGTAATCTGTTTTCTTCTAACACTCACAGGTTTTAGATAATTCCTCATGTTTCCTATTTTTAAATTTTCCTCGTTATATATACTGCAATAAATTTTAAAGTGATTCAACATGGTCAACTGTGAAAAGAGTGATACTTCTTGAGTTGTTTAGAGGCACACACAAGCATCACAGTCATTTGAGTATAAATTTGAAATGAAATTTGTGAGTCAACATTACCATGTTATGTCGTATCAGTCTAATAATGGTGACATCATCAAGAAGGTCATGTATGTAAGGCCCTGATGCGTTTTGTCACATCTGCAGCTCTCTGTCTCTCAAAATCAGAAGAACAACATAACCAAATTTGTCAAAAAATATACCTACCTTATTTCAGTTTAACCCTTTAACTGCTCTGGATATGTCAACACGCACGTCTTTATACCTGTCCCTGTGTGTTCTGAAAGTATTTACACGCGCCACCAGTCCTTCTACATGGTACTCTGAACATTTCTACGCACAGACTCCTGCAGAATTCCAGGCAGAAGGACTGGTCGCGCGTGTAAACATGTTCAGAGCACACAGGGACAGGTTCAAAGACGTGCACGTTAACACATCCAGAGCAGTTAAAGGGTTAAGATTAGGAGACCAGGACAAAACTTTTGTGCCACAATCTGTTTGACACACATGCATTGCATGTTTGAGGAAATCCCATTCAGGATTCCAATAGTATGGAGAGAACAAGAAAAACATGTAGGTGATTGATATTTTCATATGGTGAAAGTTGGTGAGCATAACAAGAACAGTATGAAAGGAATTGATTATACAAAACTAAAATCCAACAATGGAAACTCCAGGTAAGAATAACAACAATGTACGAAAAAACAGATTGCTACTTACCATAAAGAAGACACATCAAGTTACAGACAGGCACAATTAAAAGACACTTACAAAAAGCTTTCAGAAACAGCCTTCATCAGTAAAAGAGAGAGACACACGCCATTCAGACACACAAACAAGCTCACCTCATGCACACATGACCACCAACTCCAACATGTCATGCTCGAATGCTGCTATCATGTGGGAGGCAAGTAGCAATCGGGAGGTGACAAGGAAGGGGAAAGGATACTAGTGTATAGGTGGGGAGGGAGACGAATGCTGTCCGTGGACTGTGCTGGGACCAGACTGCCAACAGGTGCAGCATCAGGTGGTTGTGGTGCAGAGAGATGAACAAAAAAGGATCAAAAAGGAGAGGTGTAGGGAAAGATGGGTGGATTTGTTGGCAGAGGTCTGCAAATAAAGTGAGAGGTGGGGAAGCGATGATGTGATAGAGAGGGTGGAAACTGTTGACTGGAAGGTTTGGGAAAAATATGTTACCATAGGTTGGGTCCGGGATAATTACGGGAAAGGAGAAAGTGTTTTAAAGATAACCCTCATCTGTGCAGTTGAGAAAATCTGGTGGTGGAGGAAAGGATCCAGATCGCTCAGGTAGTGAAACAGCCATTGAAATCAAGTATGTTATGTTTAACTGCATGTTGTACCATAGGGTAGTCTACATTGGTCTTGAGCACAGTTTGGCGGTAGCCATTCATCCTGGTGGACAGCTGGTTGGTAGTCATACCAATATAAAAAGCTGTGTAATGATTGCAGCAGAGCTGGTACATGACTTGACTGCTTTCACAGGTGCCCCACTCCCGATGGGATTGGATAAACCTGTAATAGGACTGGAATAGTAAATGATGGGTGGGTGGATTGGGGAAGTTTAGCATTTGGGTCTTCCACATGAATGTTATCCTTGTGGCAAGGGGTTGGGATTGGGAGTGGCATAGGGATGGACTAGAATGTTGTGGAGGTTGGGTGGGAAATGGAACACCACTATAGGAGGGGTGGGAAGTATCTTTGGTGTTGGATGTGGTTCAGTTGTTATAGTCTGGGTTGGTACTGGGTGATGAAGGGAACACTCCTTTGTGGTTGGTTCTTGGGGGTGGTTGGAGGATTGGGAGTGTGAGGGAAAATGACATGGGAGGTCTGTTTGTGGACTAGGTATGCAGGACAGTGCCTGTCTGTGCAGGCCTTGATGAGCCTCTCAGAATACAGAGTAAGGAAGGTCTTCACCCTGCAGATAAGCTGTCCCTGAGTGGTCAGCTTGTATAGGAGGGATTTTTTGTGTAAAAGGGATGACTGCTGTCAAAATACACGTACTGTTGGTGGCTGGTTGGTTAAATGTGGACAGAGGTGCAGATGGAGCCATCAGAGTGGAGGAGGTCAACATCTGGGCTGGCCTGAGGAGGACCACAGAAGTGGATGGGAGAGGTGTTGAGGCTGTGACGGAACCAAGATAGGGTGCCTGGCCCTTGAGTCCAGATCATGAAGATATCATCAATGACATTGATTCAGGCTAGGGGTTTGGTATTTTGGAAAGCTAGGAAGGTCTCCTCTAGATGGCCCATAAAATGGTTGGCATGGCTTTGCTGGGAATTTGTTTATATACCTTCCCTTCAAATGAGTAGCTGTGGCTTAGTATAAAGTTAGTAAGTATGAGGAATGAGGTAGTGGATTTGGAGTCTGAAGGATGTTGGGAAAGGTAGAGTTCAATAGGAGCAAGACCACAGGCATGTTGGATGTTGGTGTACAGAGAGGTGGCATCAACAGTGACAGGTAGAGATCCTGGATGTAAAGAGGTAGGGATGGTGGTGAGTTGGTGAAGGAAGTGGTTGGTGTTTTTGACATGTGAGGCTAGATTACAGGCAACTGGTTGGAGGTCCTTGTCAGTGAGCGCCAAAATTCTTTCAGTCTAGGCACAATAACTAGCCACAATGGGCCATCCACGATTTTGGGTTTGTGGATTTTAGGGAACATGTAGAAGCATCGAAGCATATATTTGCTACCAATCCCTCCAACCAAAACCACCCAGATTCCAACATTGAACCCTGCCCTGCCCAGTTCATACCACCATCAAACTGTGATCCTCCCCCTCTCACCTAACCACCTGCTGGTCACCTTCCAGGTCTTCCATACCTTCAACTTAGCTTCACCATCCTTCCCCAGGACCCTTCCTCAGAGACCAAACTCTCAGTAGGAGAAAGAATAGCCATATACAACATCAAAACAAATTGTGACCCAATCATCCAACTTGCAGACAAAGGTTCCACCACTGTTGTTTTGAATTGCACTGAATACCTGGCAGGAGGCCCCAACCAATTGCCTGACTCCTCCACCTATAAACTCTGTCAGAGTGATCCCATCCCAGAAGTCCAACACAAACTTCAATCTCTGCTTGAAGCATTAGGCCCTTCCCAGAACATCTCTTATGAAGCCATTTCCCTCCTTCCCCTATGACACTCCACACACCCATGTACTACATGCCCCCCAAATTCCATAAACACAACAATCCTGGACATCCCACTGTGACTGGTTATTGTGCACCTCCTGAAAGAATTTCAGCTCTCACTGACCAACACATCCAAACCAGTTGCCCGTAATCAAGCCTCCCACGTAAGAGACACCAACCACTTCCTCACTGTTGATGCCACCTCCCTGTGGTCTTACCACAATTGAACACTACCTTTCCAACATCATTCAGTCTACAAACCCACTGCACCATTTCTCACATAACTTACTAACTTTATCCTAAGCCACAACTACTCATTTGAAGGAAAGGTATACAAACAAATCCACGGCACAGCCATGGGCACCCACATGGCATCCTCCTATGGCAAACTTTTTATGGATCATCTAGAGGAGGCCTCCCTAATCACCCAACCCCTCTGGTTCAGGTTCATTGATGATATCTTCATGATCTGGACTCAAGGGCAAGACACCCTATGTTCATTCCTTCACAACCTCAATACCTTCTATCCCATCTGCTTCATGTGGTCCTCCTCAGTCCAGTGTGCCCCTTCCTAAATGTTGCCCTCCTCCTCTTTGAAGGCTCCACCCACTCTTCTGTCCAAATTAAACATACCAAACACCAACAGTACTTGCATTTTGACAGCTGCCATCCCTTTCACACCAAAAAAGCCCTCCCATACAGCCTGGTCACCTAGGGGTTGTGTATCTGCAGTGACAAAAACACCTGCGCTCAGTTGCTAAAGGGTCTCACCAAGGCCTTCACAGACAGGTACTATCCCGCAGACGTATTCAGCAAACATCTCTCCCGTGCCATTTCCTCTCACACCCCAAATCCTCCCACCACCACCAAGAACCAACCACAAAGGAGTGTCCCCTTCATTACCCAGGATCGCCCCGGACACGAACAATCTAACTACATCCTTCACCAGGGCTTTGATTAAAGGGTGTATACGTGGACAAGTAAAAAAAATTCCCAGATTTTTCCCGGATTTCCCGGTTAAAAATACACTTTCTCCCGGGTGACAGTATATTTTCCCTTATCAATCCTTTATGGTTTTATACACGGGTGTACAATTTCAGGACGTACAACTTCCCGGTACTTAAGAAAATGGAACTCAGGGAAAAAGACACGTTTTGGAAATATCTTTGAAGTGCAGGAACATGTACACTGCATATTTTCGTATTACAAAAGTATACATTGGAATTCCACCAAACACCACATGTTACTTTCCGAATCACTGAAATCGAGAATGCAATGCGCTTTTGTGTAAGCCGTTCATAGCTCATGTCACATGATCTCGCCAGCCGATGACAGCGGTTATTCAGAGCATAGGACACATGATGTAGTCGGCCAACAGCAACATCACTGTTAAGTAGCATGAACACACAAACAGGGAAAGTTAATAGTTTAAATTGATATACGTAGTGTGGCTACGAGAAAATCAAAGCTTTCACATATAGTATTGCTCTCAAGCTGCAAGAGAGGCTAAGCTTTCACATATACTGTTGACTTTTCTTGCGCATATTACCCTTTAAGATATATCACGCAGATGTGCCAGTAAATTTTTTAATAATAAATGTCTGACCTTTAGGGTTCGTAATTCTTCTAAATGACTGGTCATCAAAGAGTTGATTTTTAAATGAGAGTCAAACGCTCTGTGATTTAATAAATTCATGGTACATTCTTGTATATAGTTCAACTTACATAAAAGGATATTTACATATTTACTTCGAAAGTAACGCTTTTCAAACCACTATTAGCAATATTTTCCCGCGACCTGTTAGAAATTGGTTCGTTTCAGCAGTTGACAGAGAGCGCAGATAACACGCGAGACCGCGCTTGGGTAGCTATCATGACGTAGGAAGCCAGTATGCAGGTACGTGTAAAACATTGAAAGATCATAAAAGAAAGAAGACATCAGAGGATACTGCAAGAGCATCAGAATTTCGTGAACCATATTAAAATGTCCACATTTAAAGTGCATACTTAAGGGGCACATTCGTATGTCCAGATTCCCAGTGAAGTAGACCTCGACCTGATATTCAGCTTTTCAGTGTGGTTTTTGGAAAGTAAATTTTCTTAGAGAACCAGTACTGTATTATATCATGTTTGGTTCTTTATTATGGCATAATGCCATACGTACTAGAAAATGAAAACGTGCACTTGAAATGCAGTGAACAGTTGAAACTAGCCAGTACTGTGGAATTAAACATTTCATTTCAAATACATTGACTGCCTCTGTGGAAAAGGTTAACAAAAGTTAAATTTCTTTAGCAGGCAGACAATAATAACTTCTTTGTTCCGAAAAAAATAACTTCATTGTTTTGCAATGCGATTAATGCTTGTCTGTCAGAAAGGTGGAAATAAAATAAAATCTGAAACTAATAACATATTTCAGCCTTCCGTAATTATGTGAATGTGTTTTAATTCGCCTGTTAGCTCCCGGCCACAGCTATCCATTTTGTTTTCATTTAATGTGAAAGTAAACGAAGGGGAAACAGCAAAATCACTTAATGTAAACACGGGTCACGTGGAGACTACCCACTATAACTCAGACTGCTCTGCGCATCAGCCCCGGATATACAACATTTGTGAACCAGGTCAATACTAAGGAAATCGAATTTTCAAAATATGTTCGTCTTTTAGTGCACATCTTTCTGTAAACTCTGAAACATAAAACATTTGTATTCGAGGAAATGTAAGACATATTATTTGGTCTTAAGTATGCCAAAGTGCTGTGTCACACCTCTTAATAAAGCATTTTTCTACCGCACGTCCAAATTATATTCAAGAGAGGGGAAATTGAAATTTCCTGTGGTGCCTCTCCTGCTCCCAGACGGCCGGACTGACAGCCAGCCCTTAGAACAAGAACTCTTCAGAAAATCTGAACTCTTTATTGCCTATTAGATAATAACTTGCTGTTTTTTTGTGAAATAACATTAAATGTAGGATATATAAAACCAATACTGAGAAGAGAGAAGCAAGAAATTATAAATTTCTTCAAACCTTAGCTCCTAGCATTTTTCTCTCTAATCTTGCTACAGCTTTAGATAGCGTGCTTTCCTTTCTGCGAAAGAATCTATTACCTCATCAAAGTTCGTCAAACATTTTGCTGCATGATAAACCGAAATGTCGTTATCTAATACTGAAAAAGCTGTTAATATAAATAATTCCCAAGACTGGTGTGGTTTCTCTATCTGATTACGTCTGTCACTGTTTGCTCGATAAAACAAAATAGGCCTTTCTTACTATTGCAGCAGTTTTGTAACACACCATATAAATGAGACTTAAGCCTACGACAAGCAAAAAGCTTTATGTTAGAAAACAGTTTCACATTTCATTCACACGCACCAGCTTTTCAAACATGAGACTGAAAAGTAGTACTACAAAATTTTTATATAAATTTGGAATCGACTTATTCTTCCATAATTTGTGTGATGTCCCGGTTTCTTCTCCCTGCTCGTTCTAACAAACAATGTTGTCATCTCGTCTGGTCTTGTCATCACAAATTCTGTAGCTATTGCTGCCACTGTCAGAATTTGTTCGCCGATTAACTTCACTAACCCTGCCAGAATCACAGATTTAGTTATCCCACGATTATTTTCCGGTTAGGTGTTATTACGTGTTCGAACAACACATTTTCCGCGTTACTTCCAGAATAGAACTTATGCGGCTACTAGCCGGGGACTGTACTACTGGCCCTTACTAGAGTAGCGATCTGGCCAAAATTTTTTTGTCAAAATTTCATTTTCTTGGATACACCGAGAAGATAATACGTAATCTTTCTCACCTGTTATTCCTGTCAGTCGTTTATTTCCATTCTGGTAGTCTGAATCTATGGCATTCATCCGTTCGGTTTTACTCCCTCAGCTCGTATAGCCCCGTCCCCTTTTGTCTGCGGCAAGTTTATTTCTAGATGCGACGAGGATTCCCCTGACAGAGACATCACGTACACTACGCATGCATTCACAAGTCAACTTATGATTCATTTAGAAATCAAAATGTGTTCAAAAATGTTCAAACACCAACAGGGAAGTGTTTCAAAATCATATGAATAATTGCTAGACAAACGTTCGCTGGGTGCTAGGCGCTTTGTGAAACAAGTTTTTTTCCTCAAGAGTATGGATTTGGCGCCCCCTTTTCCCGGTAGCATCTAGTAGCTTGCTGCCACCAATTGCACAGCCAACAGCCACATTCCTGTAGCCAGAAGTGGGAGAATCTGCTCAAACGCGACTCAACTGCGCATGCGCATGAGCCCACGTAACTGCTAAAACAAATCGAATGTAAATAGTTGCTACTTCACTCTCATTGGAGGCAACTTGTTGTTATGAAGCACTGCATAGTCTTCCTAAAGCCTTTGACACATTTTCAATTGGCAGAAGCTTGCATGAGCACTGTGTATCGTTGTTGTATATGACGCATTTTGTTTGCAATTTAAGATATTTTCCTTTTTTCCCCTCGTTTATGTTTTAGTGTTGAAGTATTATTCTGCAGTAGCGGGATACAGTAATATCCTTTGTTAGAGTATCAGTTCTTTCCAGTCAAACTTACAAAAATTTAACTGAAAGTTAAAACAATGAAAAATTCCCGGAATTCTAAAAATATCCCGGGTTTTTCCCGGTTTTCTCCCAGATGAAAAAATTCCCGGGTTTTTCCCAGATGTCCCGGGTCGTATACACCCTGGATTACCTATCATCATATACTGAAATGAGGTCATCATACTCGAGATACTTCTCACACCCTCCTAAAATGGTGTTCCATCGTCCACCCAATCTATAAAATATCCTAGTCCATCCCTGTGCCACACCCAATCCCAACCCCTTGCCACAAGGATCATATCCATGTGAAAGACCAAGGTACAAAATCTGTCCAATCCACTCACCCAGCATTATCTACTCCAGTCCTGTCATAGGTTTTCCCTACCCATCAGCGGCCAGGCCACCTGTGACGCAGCCATGTCACTTATAAGCTCCACTGCAATCATTGCACAGCTTTTTATATTGGCATGACTACCAACCCGCTGTCCACCAGGATGAAAGGCCACCACTAAACTGTGGCCAAGAGCAAAGTAGACCACCCTGTGGCACAACATGCAGCTGAACATAACACACTTCATCACAACCTGAACCATCTGGGTCCTTCCCTTCCCCACCAGCAATTTTGAACTGCGCAGATGGGAGTTATACTTACATTTTCAACTCCTATTAATTACTTGCCCTCAACCTATGTTAACATACTGTTCCCACAACCTCTATCCAACTGTTTCCAGCCCCTAATCCTATCATCTCCTCCCTATTCTCATCTCGCACCCTCTTTATTTGCAGCCCTCTGCAAACATATCATCCTCCTCCTTTTTTGCCAACGTCTCTGCCCCATAACGTCCTCATGCTGCACCTGATGGCAGTCTGGTTCCTGCACACTACACCAGACTGCATTTGTCTCTCCCCCACCCATACACCACTATCCCTTCCCCTTCCCAGCCCCCTCCAGATTGCTGCTTGCATCCAAAATTACAGTTGCAATCCGCCCCAAGATGCTGGGGTTGGTGGTCATGTGAGCATGAGGTGTTTTTGCTTGTGTGTGTGAGGTCTGCTTGCTTGTGTGTGCCGCTCTTTCACTGATGGAGGCTGCAGCCAAAAGCTTTATGTAAGTGTCTTTTAATTGTGCAACTTGATGTGTCTTTTTTACAGTCAGTAGCAATCTGTCTTTTCCTACGTTGTTGACAAACTTAAAATCAGCCATAAGATCAATACCACATGGTCCTAACATTCGCATGCCTGAACCACCCACTACTTTAGAATCACCATCACCACCACCACCACCACCACCACCACCACCAAGTGAAACTTCAGATCCTTATTACGACTCCACACTCACAAAAGTGGTCTCAGTTAATGGAAAATCATTTACTCATCCCCAGCAACTGCTTTCACTCATGATAATTGGAATTTTGTGAGTATTTTATTACAGAAGGCTCTCTTGTTTATTGTGCAAACACTGAAAGTGTGTTACGAAGATATGATGTTACATACAACACAAATGAATGAAGGCTATTTATAGGTTCTAAAAAAAGAAGGCTACACATTGGTTTTAAGTATGGTTCAGCACCAGTAGCATACTCTGTGTACTTAACAGACAGCTACTAAAATATGGAGATGCTGCAGAAGGCATTAAATTATTGGAAACATCAATGGATTGTGTGTGGAGAGCTGAAAGTAATAGGACAGCTGCCATGACAACTGTCAGGCTTTAAAAAGTCTTCTTGCTTCCTGTGTCTCTGGGATATTTGTGCCTGTGAATCACATTTGAGTAGAATAGAATGGTCTACAGAACAACAATGAATCCTGCGGAGAAAAATGTGATAAGAGAACCTCTACTGAAACAAGAGAAAAACATCCTGTTACTTCTTCATATTAAACTGCAAACCATGAAACAATTTGACAAAGCATTGCCTAATGATGGTAATTGCTTTAAGTATAGTAGTTTCAATGTCTCTTTTATATTAGAGGCCAAACTTAACAAAGGATTATTTGTGGGACTGAACCTCAGAAGTTTGATGAAATATGAAGTACCTGAAAATGTATAAAATGAAGTTTTTGAAAATGTACTAACACAAGAAGACTGGCTTGGGAAGGATTATAGAATGTGGCTGACAATATCTTAGGGAACAGTAAACACTCAGATTTCAAAGCCATGGTGGTAAATATGTTGACAGCTCTGAAAAATTTAGGATGCAACAAGAGCATTAAAATCCATTTTCTTCATAGCCATGTCAACTTCTTCACTGACAATCTTGGAGATGTTAGAGAAGAACATGGGGAAAGGGCTCATTAAGACATGAAAGAAATAGAATTATGTTACCAAGAAAGGTGGGATAAGGACTGACTACTGTTGGTCTCTAAACAGAGATAGTGTGAGCTGCTGTATCGAAGAAAACTTTGAAAACCAAATTTCAATATGAAGAGGAAGTGGTAATGAAAAAATGCAGTGTCTCTGTAAGACTTGAAATATGCTGAACTTGAATTGTGATTAGGTCTATAACAAATTAGTGCTGTTTGGTTTTGTTTATTACATACATTTGTAAATAGTTTGCAGTTACTAATACAGCTGTAACTGTCTTTATTAATATGTTATAATGTCTTAACATTGTATAAAAATGACAATTTTTAAAAACATTATTACAGGTTTATCATACATGATATCCAAAATCGGACTTCACGTTTTTCAACAGAGGCCAGCAATGAATAAAAATTACGCTTCAGGATTAAAAGCCTTGAACAAAAATAAAATTTCACAGCCCTGGGTTACTGATGCAGTAACTCTACTCCTCAATGAAGACTGGGAAACATACACAAATACACTTCAAAGTAGTCAAGAATGGATATTGATAATTATTGCAAAAGAAATTAGCCATAAAATGAAAGTAATTGGATCCATGCAGGCTCTCTCTCTCTCTCTCTCTCTCTCTCTCTCTCTCTCTCTCTCACTCACTCACTCACTCTCCCTCCCTCCCAACACACGCGCACACGCGCAGACACACACACACACACACACACACACACACACACACACACACACACACACACACACACGTGAGTTTCATGTTGTATCTTTCACCTGTTCACCTCCACATTTACCTCATATTGTTGCTTTCATTTCAAATTTTTATCTTTATCTGGGTGAAGGAATTTTGTAATGAAAGTTACTGCCACCAGGTTTTTTTTTGTCATGAGCCACAATGTTGAAGAAAGCAATTCATCCTCCTGGTCTACCAAAAACATACACTGGTGTCCAAAATTAAAGCAATAACAGAAATTTTGCAAGGTTGCAATTATTTTGACATGAAACAGAATAAACAGGTGATAGTAAAGTAGAAACACTGTACAGAATGCAGAACATAAATAACTGCTGTATGCATAACTGAAGACAAAAATGTTCTTCATTTTTTTCCAACTTAAGAGATTTCCACGCACATTCTGACAACTGGTTAATGTGCACAGTATGGGGTGTGACCACCTCTGGCAGCAGTACTGGCCAGACAATGACACAGCATGCTGTGAAAGATGTCATCAATCTCATGTTGAGGCAATAACACCCATACCTCCTGCAGAACTGCTCGCAAGTCTTGTACAGTGGTTGATGGATGCTGACATGATGCAACTTATCTCCCTAGTGCATCCCAGACACAATCTATGGGAGTTAAATTAGGGGAGCGAGCAGTTCAGACCATGCGTGCAACATTTTCTGTTTCCAAGAAAATGTCAACCACCCATACTCTATGAGGTCAAGCATTATCATTCCTCAATACAAAAGCTGTGTTCACACCACCTAGCAACAACTGCAGATGAGGCCCCAAGATATCATCACAATACCTTAACAGCAGTTAAACCTTGCCGATTCACCCGTACAATTACATGAAGAAGTGTTCGAGTGGTCAACACAATCACTGCCCACACCATTAGTGATCTTCCTTGATATCGGTCTATTTCCTCAATGTTTGGGTCCTGAAATCGTGCTTCATGTTCCTTCCAGATCCGAATGCTTGGAGGATCACTCTCCGGACCAAATTTGGACTCATCTGTGCAAAGAATACTGGCCCACAGTTTGACGTCCATGAGGTATATTGATGACTCCACTCTAGACGTTTCCTTCTGCGAAGACACATCAGAGGTACACATACAGCAGGTCTGCGACAATAGAAGCCACTTTGCCAAAGACTTCTGTCACCATCTGTCTCAATATAACATGTTCAGTGGGTGCTGCAAGGTCAAATGCCAGTTGCTGTGCAATACTAAGGTGGTACCATCATGCCCTTACAGCAAAATAACACTCCTCTCTTTCTTATATCATACTCAGCCCTGCCTTGGTCTTTGGGATATTGTTTCAGTCTCTATAATTTGTCACCACATCCGAAAACAACAGAACAATTCACATTAAGCCATTCAACTACATCATTTTGTGTGTTGCTTGCATTCTTCTTATGGCCCTCCACTACAGAGAGTCTTGTAGGTGTCTTCTTTCTGCCATAGTGCCGATCTGCGACTCTATACACAGCAATTGTGGATGTGGGACTACTCAGTACACACTGGGCTGTTTGATAGGTGTCCTGATTTCATTGTTGACATGGTTGTCCATTGACTGGAATTCCACATTCCGTGCAGAACACAATTTTACAGACACCTGTTGACAGTTTGTATGATTATACCATGAATTAGACACAAGATGTGAAAATAGTGGTTTGTTGCTTTAATTTTGGTCACAAGTGTAGTTATAACTTACAATATTCATTAACTCTTGTCATGAACTTATCTCACTATCTTCAATAATTCTGATATATTTCAACTTTTCTACCCAAAAGGTTGAGAGATTCTTTGCAATTAGCTTAAATGACAGACCTCTGATATACTTTAAACCTGCCAGAGATCAGAGCAGCACTTCTCATTACACTACGGAAAGAGCTACATTTAATATCAGACTAAAGGCTGAGGGATGTGTGCTTTTAACAGCATAAACATAACATTATAAATCCAATTCTTAATGTTTAAACACAGACTGCTCAATGCACAATATCTTGTTTGCCTTGCTGAGAACTCATATTGGTGTCTTGTTTTCAGCCATTTTTTTGTCAGGTTTATTGCTGGCTGTGTCTCAGTATTCATCTAAGAAGTACAAATCCTGAAACAGAATATGGTGGCCACTCATTAGCCCAGTGCAGAGACAAGTAGCTGTGTGAATCATTTGCCACTTTTACCTCTCTCCACACTGAGGTGATCCTTCCTGCAGATTCTGGCACTCCTTACCATACCATTATATGTCTGTCAGACAGATGAAGTAAAACAACTTAAGTTCTGGGACCAGAAGTAATAACTAAAAGGTTTCTCTAGTGACAATGTATGTCTGTCAGAAATGGCAAAGGACTCGAAAGACCAGCTGAATGCCATAGCCAATGCCTCGAAGACAGATAACCTAAACAAAACAGTTTTAACAAAAGTGAAATGAGAGTAATGGAGTGCAGTTGAATAAATTCAGAGGATTCTGAGGGTATTAGATTGGAAAATATGCACTAAAGGTATGGTAGTGCACAAGTTTTGCTTTCTGGGCAACAAAATAACTGGTGAAGTCATGCGGAAAAAGAGTACAAAATGCACACTAGCAATAGGAAGAAAAGCTTTCACGAATATGAAAAATATTTTAGCACTGAATACAAATTTAAATTTTGGAAACATACTTTAGAGAGTATATGTTGGAGTGTAGGCTTCATGTGTATGTGGAATAGTGCAGATAAAAAGAGAACAGAAGCTTTCACTACATGGTGCTGCAGGACAGCAATGGGTAATAAAACTGGTACCATGTTCCAAGATAGTCTCTTAGTAATTTAGATGACAGTTGATTAAATAAATTTCCCTTTCCGAATTACTGTTTTCTCCACTGAAAACTCTGCACTCTTATCATGTTGAAGTGCATCATTGTGCTAAAAAACATGCTGTTCTGGGCTTCTGCACAGCTGAACTGTATTCAGTGCATATTGTCTGCATATTCTGTCAGTCAGGTAAGATAAAATGGTAATATTTATGAGAGTTAAAGCAGTGCATTAGACAGCGTTTTTTCCACTTTGTTATTAAGTCTTTTGATTTTTTCTGTATACTGCAACCTCTTCACCTTCATGTCTTTTCAGTAAATCTAGTGTCCCAACATTCATGAGATCTATGGATGTTACAACAGTCTTAATTATGAGTTCCACAGCAACTGGATATGCCTCACTTTTCAGTTTACAAAGGGTGTTCTCCTGGGTAGAATCAACACCTGAAACAGATTGTGCTCATTTATGTAGCCCATTTTTTTTAGTGATTATGAAGTTCAGGTCAGTCAGTACTCAGATAAATTGCTTAATGTCTACAAATTGTTTCAACTGACTACTCATGATCAATAGATCGCAAAGTTGGGCTCTTGATAATGAAAAAGTAGTTGAAAATGGTTTAGTCTTTTTAATCAGTTTATATGAGAACTGATTGAAATAAACTTACTACACTACCCCCCCCCCCCTCCTCCTCTCTCTCTCTCTCTCTCTCTCTCTCTCTCTCTCTCTCTCTCTGTGTGTGTGTGTGTGTGTGTGTGTGTGTGTGTGTGTGCCCTTGCCTGCCTGAGCACTTTATCAACAAGACACTGCACACTCTCAGGTCTGGATGCATGCACTAATTCTGTTGTAGAGGTGTGAGACTCAGACTCAATAAATGTCTGAAGTAGTGCTGGAGGGAACTAACATCATGAATCCTGCAGGGCTGTCCATAAATCCGTAAGAGTACAAGGGGTGGAGATCTCTTCTGAACAGCATGTTGCAAGGTATTCCAGATGTACTCAATAATGTTCATGTCTTGGGAGTTTGGTGGCCAGTGTTTTAACTAAGAAGAGCAGTTTTGGACATGTGGATGTCACACTGTCCTGTTGGAATTACCAAGTCTATCAGAATCTACAATCAACATGATTGGATGCAGGTAATCAAACAGGATGCTTATGTATGTGTCACCTCTCAGAGTCATATCTAGACATATCAGGAGTTCTCTGTCATTTCAACTGCACACTCTCCACGCCATTACAGAGCCTCCACCAGCTTCAACAGTCTCCTGCTGACATTCAGGGTCCATAGTTCACGATGTTGTCTCCATACCCATACACGTCTATCCACCCAACACAATTTGAAATGAGATTCATCCAACCAGGCAACATGTTTCCAGTCATCAATAGCCCAATGTCAATGTTGATGGGCACAGGCGAGGCGTAAAGCTCCGTGCCGCGCAGTCATCATGGGTACACAAGTGGGCCTTCGACTCAGAAAGGCCATGTCGATGATTTTTGTTGAATGGTTTGCATGCTGACACTTGTGATTTCCGGAAGGGATGCACTTCTGACACACTGAATGATTCTCTTCAGTCATTGTTGGTCCTGTTCTTGCAGGATTTTTTGCCAGCCGCACTGATGTTGGAGATTTGATGTTTTACCATATTCCTGATAGTCACGGTATCATTGCTACCTCAGAGATGCTGTGTCCCATCGCTCATGCGCAGAATACAACACCACATTCAAACTCACTTAAATCTTGATAACCCACCACTGTAGTAGCAGTAACTGCTCTAACAACTGCACCAGGCGATTGTTGTGTTACATAAGCATTGCCAACCACAGCACCGTATTCTGCCAGTTTACATATCTCTGTATTTGAATACACACTGTTTCTTTGGTACTTCAGTGTAATTTTTAGTACTGAACTAGCATTTGTGACATAATTACTGTAGCAGATATAGGAACTAAAATATTCTGTTACATTTAGTTTTGCCCCTCAAGAGGGACCAATGTCCTTGGTGTTTGGTCCCCTTCCCAAAATCAATCAACCAACCAACCAGATCTCTCAAGAGAAGTGATTCAAAAAGGAGTTTACAACTTTGGAATGATATGGAAATTTCTTGAGATAACTTACAGAATTGGTGGATGTGTCATATTGTAGCAAACAACCTCAACTTTCACATAAAAGCTCAAAGTGTCATTTTGGTTCAGTGTGACTACCATTTATGAAGTGGCAAACATTCCACTGGTAATTAATTTCTTCCCACACTCATTGAAGCAAATTGAGTGTAACCTGTGAAATGGCAGCATAGATTCAGTTTTTCAGGTTGGCTAAACTCTTTGATGGGTAGGAACATACACATGGTGTTTAATGAAACCCCAGAGGAAGAAATTCCAATGGTGTCAAGTCTGGGGAATGAGGTGGCATGCGATTGGCCCTCCATAACCAATCCACTGACCAGGGAGGCAATTAAAGAGGAAACCTCAAACTTCCACAAGGAAATGAAGTGATGCACCATCTTGCTGGTAATAAAACATCCCATCAACATTATCTTTATAAATCTGTGGAATTAAAAAGTTTTCAAGTATTTTCAGATAAACAATATCAATAAAAGTTTTCTTTGTAAAGAAGAAAGGGCTGTACACTTTCAATTTGCTAAGGGCACAAAACATATTAATTTTGGGGCTGCAAAAAATGTGTTCCAGTGTTGCACGTGGATTTTCGATGATCTATATTCTACAGTTGTGGGTGTTCACCATGCCACTGGTAATTAAATGTTGGCTCATCACAGAAAGTTACTGTGTTCAGGATTGAAACCTTATCTGCATCACTAATGTGCTGTGCCATAGTGAATCTGTGCAGTTTTAAGTGTAAAAGTTTACACAGTACTCACCAAACAGTTATTTGCTGAATGCCAATCTCTCGAATTGCACATCTCATTAATTTTTGTGGACTGTAGGCAAAGCTCTCCCTAACCTGTTGGACATAATCATCAACATACGGATGACATGGTGATTTATTACATTGCAGTGAACAATCCATCTTCGGCCAAGAGTAAGTTGTTGGCCTACTTGGAGGTGCTTTAGCATTTTCTGAATAAAATTTATGCCAAAAAGTTGCTGCAGAGTTTGTTTCATGAACCAAAATACCCAGTGATCGCACTCTGCACAAGTGAATCAAACTTGAGGTTGTTTGCAACAAAATGACACATCTACCGATTCTGTATGTTATCTCAATAAATTTATATATCTTTCCAAAGCTGTAAAGTCTTTTTTTACTCCCCCTGTATTATCTACATTTATTTTAAATCAACTCTATTTTCCAGTTTGTTAATGAGTGTAATTAGCCTCCAAAAGTTTTAGAAAACTAGTAATTTTTACCACAAGTTTATCTGCTTCAGTTTCTATAGGGAAAATATAATTTTTTTTAGCTCAACTGATTTAAAGATAGTCAGCAGGCTTAGTTTAAAGTTATTTGTTCATTGTCGAGTAAAACATTGTGCCAGCCACAATGCAACCCCACAGTGAATGCTGTTCTCAAACATAGGATGAATTAATTGACATTTGTAGCAGTTGGAAATCACCATGACTACTGTCAAATGACTGGCATCTGCTGCGAATTGATGTGTTGGACGAGCTCCCAAAAGTCATGTACCTGTGGTATCAAACACACTTCAAGTGCTGTCCTGACCTGTGGATCCTGTCTCCTCTGTAGGAAGTAACAGGGATCTGTTACCGCTGAGCCATTTCACTGCAAGTGGCATGTTAATGGCAGTAGGTAGGCAGGGGCTGAGGTGGACTCAGAGTGTTACAACGATCCCCACAGCCAGCATGTTTGATGTGCTGTCTTTCACAGAAACAGAAACGAGCCAGTGGGGCTCATTTTACCTGTTTTGGGATAATCTGTTTTACCCAGTGTCAGGAATGGGTCTATTAAATATCGGTAGTTCAAATGTACATTAAATAATGGGACCTCTTAGGGAAGTGACAGTGAGGGACAGAAAAGGACACCAGACCTGCTCAATGTGCATCCCTGGGAGGCCCCATTCAACATGTCAAGAGACTATTCCAGCAGCAGGGTGCAAGCAACTGCAGATTGTGGTGCACACTACAACAAATGAAAGCTAGTGTCCGAGCTCCAAAGTCATACTTGGATCATTCCAGCTACTTGCATTTATCACGAATCTCTCATCCAGGTCAAAGTCCCACGCGACTGGAAAAAAAGCACAGGTGATTGCGTATGAGAAGGGCAAAAGAACAGACCCACAAAATTACAGACCAATATCCCTAAGATTGGTTTGCTGCAGAATCCTTGAACATATTCTCAGTTCGAATATAATAAATTTTCTTACCACTGAGTGTATGTACATGAATCAGCATGGTTTTAGAAAGCACACTCTGTGAGAAACTCAGCTTGCCCTTTTCTCACAGGGTATATTACAAACTATGTTGAAGGGCAGCAGGCGGATTCCAAATTTCTAGATTGGCAGAAAGTATTTGATATGCTGTCCCACTGCAGGTGGTTAACGAAGGTACAAGCATGAGGAATAGGTTCACAGATATGTGACTGCTCAAAGACTTTGTAAGTTAGAGAACCCTGTACGTTGTCCTCGACAGCGAACATTCATCACAAACAAGGGTATTGTCAACAGTGCCCCAGGAAAGTGTGACAGAACTGCTATCATTCTCTACATACATAAATGATATGTTGGACAAGGTGGACAGCACTCTGCAGTTGTTGCTGATGCTGTGTTGTAAGATGAGGTGTCAAAATTGAGGGACAGTAGGAGGATACAAGACAATGTAGACAAAATTTCTAGTCGATGTAATGAATTTTGGCTAACTTTAAACATAGAAAAACTTAATTTAATGTGGTTGAGTATGAAAAACATAACATAGAATGTTAGGATATAGCATAAGTAGGGTCCCACTTGACACAGTCATGTCGTTTAAATACCTGGGGATAACTTTGCAAAGCAATATGAATTAGAACAAGCATGTGTGAATTATAGTAGGAAATGCAAATGGTGAACTTCGGTTTAGTGGGAGAATTCTAGGGAAGTGTGGCTCCTCCTTAAAGGAGACTGCATATAGAATGCTATTGTGACCTACTCTTGAGTACTGCTTGAGAGTTTGGGATCCATACCAGGTCAGTTTAGAGAAAGACATCATAGCAATTCAGAGGTGAGCTGCTAGATTTATTACTGGTAGGTTCAAACAACATGCAAGTGTCACTGAGATCCTTCAGGAACTCATGGGAATCCCTGAAGGAAAGGTGAAATTCTTTTCAAGGAACACTATTGAGAAAATTTAGAGAACTGGCATCTGATGCCGACTGCACAACAATCCTATTGCCTTTGACATTCACTGTGCGTAGGGACAATGAAGATAAGAGATTCAGGGCTCATACTACAGACAGTCATTTTTCTCTCATTCTATTTGCGACTGGAATAGGAAAGGAGATAAATAGCAGTGGCACGAGGTAACCATCTGTCACACACTGTAAGGTGGGTTGCAGAGTATCAGTGTTTATGTAGATGTAGATGTAAGGGGCTGAAAAGACCAGACTTGCTGCACAGAGTTTCAGCAAAGCTCACAATTTGCACAATGGCCCCAGAACTAAAAGTGACCCCTTGGTTTTGAGTCGAGTGGAAGGACTGAACCATAAACTTTAAAAGCTCTATGACGAGCAAGGCTGGAATACTAGGACTGGAACCATAGGGTTGAGATCTGTAGGATGCCCCTAAATGGGTCAAGTGTGCACTACACACCAGAGGCTGCTACCCAAGTAGCTGACTCTGTGTGGAGCACACATGAGAATTTTTTATATTAGGCAGTTCTCCATCCAATCCAGGTAATGATAGCTGAAGGGAACCATAAGTATCAAAAGAGATGCCTCTTGCATTTGAGAGTATTAAAATCCTCGTGGTTAACTGCTGAAGCATTCACAAGAAAGTACCGAGAGTCTAAAGTGCTCCTGTAAAGCAGTGAAGCTCACATAACACTGGGTACAGTAAGCTGGTTGAAACCTTACATCGATAACAGCAAATTTTTATCACAAAGATAGGCTAATGGGAGATGGATTTGGTGTATTTGTCACAGTAGACCAGAAAATCAGATCCACCAGGATAGATATTGACGCTGCATGTGATATTGTTTGGGCAAGATTCAATACCAAAGTGGGCATAAAATAACAACTGGATCCTTTTGTTGCCGCCAAACTCAAGTCCTGATGTAACCAATAACTTTAGAGAAAACCTCAGTTTACTTGTACGTAAGTCCCGCCAATCATACTGCAGTCATCGGTGCCGACTTTAATCATCCAACAATCAATTGGGGAAATTACAGTTTTGTTACTGGTGGTCATGACAAGACATCCTGTGAAAAAGTACTAAATGCCTTTTCTGAAAAAGACCTAGAATAGATAATTTGGAACCTCACTCATGATGGAGATATATATTGGATCTAATGGCAACAAAGAGACCTGACCTCTCTGAGAACTTCCATATAGAAACTGTTATCAGTGAACATGATGCTGTTGTGGCAACGATGATTACCGAAGTACAAATGGCAACTAAAACAAGCAGGAATATACAGATGTTCAGTAAGTTAGTTTAAAAAAAGCAATAGTGTCGTCATATCTTCATGATGAACTTGGTACTTTCAGAACAGGACAAGAGCATGTTGAGGAACTATGGCTAAAGTTACATTCCCAGTAGAACAGTTTGTAATGGGAGGGACCCTCCATGGTATACAGCCACTGTAAAGAGATTTCTGAAGAAAAAGAGACTATTGCATAAGAGGTGTAAAACAAGGGGATAGAGAGGTGATGAATGAAACACTTTTGGCTGTGAAAAGACCAATGTGTGAAACTTTCAATGACTACCCTAGTAGAATACTGTTAAAATGATTATTCACAAAACCTGAAGAAATACTGGTTGTATGTAAAAGCTGTGAGCGGTATCAGAGTTAGTGTCCAGTTACTTACAAATGTGACAGGAACTGAAACTGAGGGATGCAAAACACAAGCTGAAATGCTTACCTCTTTTCCAAATGTTCCTTTACAAGGCAAAACCCAGGAGTACTGCCCCAATCTTTGCACCACTGAAAATACGAGTGAAATAAGTGTTAGTGTCAATGGTGTTAAGAAACGGCTGAAACTGTTAAAACTGAACAAAGGTCCAGAGCCCAAAGGCACCTCTGTCATACTCTACCCGAATTTGCATCTGACGTATCCTCTCTTCTAACTATAATCTACCGTAGGTCCCTCAAATAAAAAACTGGGCCCCATAATAGGGGAGAAACTACAGGTCACATCCGTTAACAAAAGGGGTAATAGAAGTGATCCACAATACTACTGACCGATATCCTTGACATCAATTTGTTATAGTATCTTAGAACATATTCTGACCTCAAACACAATGAAGTATCTCAAACAGAATGCACTGAGGATTTTTGGGTAGGGAGGATGCAGCATGTTATCTTGGATGGAGAGTCATCATCAGTCATAGAAGTAACTTCAGGTGTGCCCCAGGGATGTGGTTTGCGACCCATACTGTTCATGTTGCATCTTAACAACCTTGTAGACAATACTAATCATAGTTTCAGACTATCTGCAGATGGCACAGATACCTACAGCGAGGTACTGCCTGAAAGAAGCTGCATACATATTCTATCAGATCTTGATGATTGGATGTGGAAGTAGTGCAAAGATTGGCAACTTCCTTTAAATGCTCAGAAATGTAAAATTATGCACTTCACAAAATGAAGAAACATAGTATCCTATGACAAGGAAAAATATTCCTAGGTTTTTCCAGTTAAAATTACATTTTTTACCATGTGAACAGAATGACTTTTTCCCTGGGTGAAAACACAGTACACTTTTTCGGCATTAAGTGACTATACATTTCCCCTTGGAGCTGTAGAATTTACAGATCCTTTGAATAGTCAAGATGTTATACAATAGCGTAGAACTTCCCAGCAACTTAGGAAATGAAACCCAGCAAAAAACAACACATTTGCAAAGATATTTGATGTACAGCAACATGTACACTGCATGCTTTTATAAATATGAATTCTTCTAATTACAACATGGTAGCTTTCGAAGCACTGAAATCGAGAGTGTGATGTGCTTTTGTTAGCCAATCATATCTCATATTACATGATTTGCCAGCCACTGACAATAGATATTCAGAGAATAGGACTTGTGATGTACTAATCAATAGCAACATCACTGTTGAGTAGGAAGAACATACAAATAGGAAAAGTTAATGGATCAAATTAATATATATAGCAACATGACAAGCTAAGCTCTCACCTATAATACTAATCATCACATTTTTTTGCTGTTGTTTGGGAGGATCCTAAGAGCACAGTTTAAATTGCAGCAGCTGAGTATTTTTGACAAGCACAATAATAAATTTCACTGCTGTACAATGAACATTATGTAAGTTACCTGGGTGAATAAATGTTCTGACAAGCACTTCGACTTTTCCACAGGAACACCAATTACATCTTTACTTGCTCAAGAACTGACCTAGCACTTTTTTAAGGGATAATTATATTTTTGCCGTCTTGACTGTAATTTGTAATCTATGAAAGAATTCCCCCCATGAACCATGGACCTTGCCGCTGGTGGGGAGGCTTGCGTGCCTCAGCGATACAGATAGCCGTACCGTAGGTGCAACCACAACGGAGGGGTATCTGTTGAGAGGCCAGACAAACGTGTGGTTCCTGAAGAGGGGCAGCAGCCTTTTCAGTAGTTGCAGGGGCAACAGTCTGGATGATTGACTGATCTGGCCTTGTAACAATAACCAAAACAGCCTTGCTGTGCTGGTACTGCGAACGGCTGAAAGCAAGGGGAAACTACAGCCGTAATTTTTCCCGAGGGCATGCAGCTTTACTGTATGATTAAATGATGATGGCATCCTCTTGGGTAAAATATTCCGGAGGTAAAATAGTCCCTCATTCGGATCTCCGGGCGGGGACTACTCAAGAGAATGTCGTTATCAGGAGAAAGAAAACTGGCGTTCTACGGGTCGGAGCGTGGAATGTCAGATCCCTTAATCGGGCAGGTAGGTTAGAAAATTCAAAAAGGGAAATGGATAGGTTAAAGTTAGATATAGTGGGAATTAGTGAAGTTCGGTGGCAAGAGGAACAAGACTTCTGGTCAGGTGACTACAGGGTTATAAACACAAAATCAAATAGGGGTAATGCAGGAGTAGGTTTAATAATGAATAGGAAAATAGGAATGCGGGTAAGCTACTACAAACAGCATAGTGAACGCATTATTGTGGCCAAGATAGATACGAAGCCCACACCTACTACAGTAGTACAAGTTTATATGCCAACTAGCTCTGCAGATGACGAAGAAATTGAAGAAATGTATGATCAAATAAAAGAAATTATTCAGATAGTGAAGGGTGACGAAAATTTAATAGTCATGGGTGACTGGAAGAAGACCACAACAACAACAACAACATGAAATAATTAAATACATATAAAAAAATCTGACTTCAAGATCGGTCTTTTTTACCGTGTTACCCTTTAAGATATAGCAAACATAAATATGCTAGTAAATTTTAAATAATGGAATAATGGATTTCTGGGCCCATACATTTTCTAAGTAGCTGCTCCTCAAAGTGTTAAGTTTTGAATGATAGTCAAATGCTCCATAACTGAAGAAATTAATCACACATTCTCACATGTAACATAAGTCATATTGCATAAAAGGAAATTGCCTTTGAAAGTAACGTTTCTCGAGCCACCAATTGCAATATTTTCCCACAACCTGTTATAAATGTAAACAACTGTGACATCAAGCACATCAAAAGCAGACTGTTGTTACGAAGTATTGCATAGTCTTCGTCCTAAAGTCTTTGACACATTTCGCTGTTGGCAGGCATCTGTATGTGCATTTTTTTTATTGTACCAAATTGTGCTAACAGGGTATATTGAACATATACAGATAAGAGTAACATGAATGGTCACAGGTTTTTTTGACCTGTGGGAGAGTGTGACAGGGATGCTGAAGGTAATGAACTAGCAAGATCTTGAAGATAGACATAAACTACCCTGAAAAAGCCTAATTACACAGTTTACAGAGCCAGCTTTAAATGATTTTAGAAGTATTCTGCAACCCCCTACTTATCACTCACACAGGTATCATGAGTATAAGATTAGATTAACTGCCGCACACATTCAGACATTTACACAATCATTCTTCCTGCACTCAACATGAACATGGAAAGGGAGGAAACTGTAATACTGATACCATTGGATATGCCCTCTGCCGTCCACTTCACAATGGTTTGCACAGTATAGATGTACATGTAGATGGAGCTGTGCATCACCATCTCTAACCTTCTTCCACGCTACACAAGGAAATGATGAGATCACCAATGGAAAGTGCTAAATCATGACAGCAAAGTTTTGAGTTATTTCTTGTTACATATTAAATCTGTAAATTGTAGATCGCAATGGGCCTATTCATAACTTCTTCTACAAACTTTTATATTAGTTGTTCAGGTATGTAACCTATTAAATGGGTAAATCATCTTGAGGTTGAAGCTCTTTTGTCTGTGTTTGTTTTAACAATACATATGTTTTTGGATGGGGTCCGCCTTTAGCAAAACACAATTTTGTTTTTTATCCCAAACATGTTTCACTGCAGTTGCAGCATCACCAGTGAGTTTTTTTATTTTATAGCTGTAAAACATAAAAGAATGTTCTTTACTGTTTATATACATGTAAATATTAGCTTTTAAATTGTAATTAAAGATTTTTGAAGAGCACATAAAATTAACCTCTTAACCACATGGTGCAGTTTTCCTGCTGTATTATGTTTTTACAGTGTCTGTTTTCTTTTACAGTTTGTCATCTGCAACCATAAGCAACTTAATGTAGACAAAATATTTACGCACCACTTGTTGTTTTGCGCAGCACTATCACAAGCACAGGACTACATTGATGTTTTAAGCACCTTCTTGCTTCCCAATGTTGAGGAGCAATTCAGGGATGACGATTGCATCTTTCAACACAATTTCATAATGCACGGCCTGTGATGGAGTGATCGCACGACAATAACATCCCTGTAATGCACTGGCCTGCACAGAGTCCTGACCGGAATCCTATAGAACACCTTTGGGATGTCTTAGAATGCTGACTTCAGGCCAGGCCTCACCAACCAACATCAATACCTTTCCTCAGTGCAGCACTCCATGAGGAATGGGCTGCCATTCCCCAAGAAACCCTCCAGCACCTGATTGAACATATGCCTGTGAAGTGGAAGCTGTCATCAAGGCTAAGGGTGGGCCAACATCATATTGAATTCCAGCATTACCAATGGAGGGTGCCACAAACTTGTAAGTCATTTTCAGTCAGGTGTCCTGATACTTATTGCATTTATTTGTTTCCAACATTAAAGAATTCCTCAGAATTTTAACAAATACTGTGTCTGAAACTTTTGAGGTTACACCGGTTGCAACATAATGCCAAGCCACACTTGCAGTATCTTCAACATCGGATGTAATCAATGAGTAATCAGACTCTGCATGGATCATGCAACTTTAACCAACGTGATAAGGAGGTAACAGTGATCTGGTCTTGATGATCAATTAGTAAAAACAGTAAAGATCACAAAACATCTCATTTATCAAAATAAACAGTTTCGACACGTGTAATCAGTTATCTTCAGATCATGAGCACCATTTGGTTGGAGCTGGCGGCATGGTGAATAGCTGCCTGTGGTCACAATGGTAACTACAGCTACTGTTACCATTTCTGTTGTGACCATATGCTGCTGTTCATCATGCAACCAGCTCCATCCAAATGGTGCTCATAATCTCCAGATGGCCTATTAAACATGTTGAAACAGGCCATATTAATAATTCTGTGATCTTCTTTGTTTTTACTAACTGGAATGGATAATTGTCTTCAATAACATCATCGTAAATCACTCACCTCTGTACTCGATTACAATATTTAAACATCACTGCCATATAGAGAGTGATAGTCAAAAATATGAGCATAAGTAAGATAAGGCAAAACAATATATACAGTGTAGAAACACTTTTTAGCTGTTCTGGCAGCACTACTTGTAACAGCATGTAGTGCAGCTGAAATCAAAACAGGAAACTAGATCAGGCCACTTGATCATTAAATTGAGCATTAGCACATTCTTCTGCTGACCGCTTCAAGTCATTCAGGGGGCCTTAGAGCTGGCAATTTCAGTCCCTCCCCAAATTCACTTCTGTCATAGTTAATTTACATCTACCACTCTTAGTCCACTAACTCCCATCCTGCATTTACCACATTAAGCATTTACAAGAAAATTCAAAATAGCTGACTATTGCACTCCCAACAAACAGTGTCCCATGTTACTCATGCCATTCTAACCCAATATTCTGCATGCAAGTAATGCAGACAGTTCACAGGTACCCAGGACTGAGGCAATAAGAACTTCTAAATCACTGAAAAATGAGTTTTGCCTGGTTATTTAGTAAAAATAGGATCCATTTCATCTTGTACATCGCAGCATGAGTTTTCAGTCTCGTCGTTGCTTCTTTCCTTCAGAACGAACTGAATTCGCTAACAGCTATCTGGTTTACTTGACCAAATCAAATTCTGAATGTTTCAGGTGTGTATTTATTTTATTTTATATTGTGATTTATCCATCACAAATGACAAACTTGAAAAAAAAGTAATTCCACATCTCAATCGTAGCATCTGGTGGCTGTTTGTAAAAGGCAACTCATATGCACCTGAGAATAAATTTATTATATGTATTAAAAAGACTAGACCATCTTGATAACCAGCTTTCCCAGAAAAAAATAATGACTACTTATGATTGAAGTGTGCATTATAAATGAGGAACTTTTTATTTCCTTACCTACTGAACACTGTACCTTACAAACATAAATCAATTTTTTTAAAGTGAAAATTATGTTTTGGGACACTCAATGCATATTTTTCGTGTAAACTTAACTGTGGCGAGGAGGAAGGTTAAATGTAAATTTGTTCTTATTTTTTTGTTTCACCTTGCTTATGTTCCTTTTTGTGAAGTACAAACAACTGGAAAGAGGTGAAATGCTTCTTGCATTTCCCACACTGGAAAAGATCATCCTCATCAACTGGACTCGTATCTGAAAAAAGAAGAGAGACAGAGAGAATTTTAAAATTAAACATGCACAACATGAAAAAAGACTAACTGCTACTGTTACCTTCTCCACAGTCTAAGTTCAACAATTTTCACTTATTCAAGATTATAAGAGTTGGATAGCAGGATATTACTGCACTGATTTTTCACAATATGGAGCTGAATTCTGTTAAGGATGCATAAGGTAAGAGACAGACATTTACTGGTGGTCTAATAGAGTGAAATGGATGTTTCAATTAACTTCTTCAGGATAAGAAGTGAGCTAAGACCAGATTGGGAAAAAACAGTTATATGAGAGAAGAAGAAGCTGCATATGTCTAGAATGTTAGTGTTACATCTATAAAATTCCATATTTGGAATTTTTGTTATGACTAATAATAATTAAGAAGTTCAGTCACACTATGACTGCATATAACGAGGCTACTGCCTATGAACAGGGACCACCTTGTATGCACCTCTCCTGGTAATGGGAGAAAGGCCCATGTATGTAACATAAAGAGGATCAAAATGATCCTCGGGGAATAAAAGTGAAAAGATAGAAGGAATGTCAGCAGAAAATGAGGTAGCACCAACGTTAGGAGGATTGAAGCTTAACCTTACAAATGAGACCAGTAGAAAAATGAAGAAGAGCCAAATAGATGATAGAAAACACAACAGAGATACATTAATTCATTTTTAAAATGAGTCTCATTAAATTCCACTATCAACAATATGATAAGGATAGACTGGTACTCACCATAGATGAACCATTAAGTCGCAGACAGATGTAATAAAAGGATGCAAAGCTTTTACTTTTGGACAAAAGAGTCATTTCTCAGAAGCAGAAAGAAACGCTTGCGCGCGCGCGCGCACACACACACACACACACACACACACACACACACACACACACACACACACACACAGCTACTGTCTACAGCTGTTCAGATCAGAGCGGCCATTTTGAGTGAGTGAGTGAGTGAGTGAGTGTGTGTGTGTGTGTGTGTGTGTGTGTGTGTGTGTGGCCTTCTGAAGCAGGACCTCTTTGTCTGTAAGCTAAAGGTTTAGTAGCCTTTTCATTGTGCCTGTCACGACTCAGTGCCTCCTATATGTGAAGAATAGCAATCTACCTCTTTCTACCCCTTTCATATTATTGTTACTTCAGCATGGATATTCCATTGTCGTTTAAATTCCACTATCAGTCACATTTTCACAAAGAAATGAAATGCCAAAGAAGTCTTTTATTAATTACTACATATAATTTGTTGGAGAACAAACCAGAAAGCTCAATTTCTAATCACATCAACCCCAGTTCTATATGTCAACATTCCATAATCATCCAAAAACACACTGTTCATACAGATTCTGTAGCATCACATCTAAAACACATCCATTTATTACTTCTCTGATTTTCCCAAAGTCCATTATTCACTTTCACACAATGTTGAGCTCCAGATGTACAATGCTTAGTAAAAGTTTTAATTGTAGCCCTGAAAAAATAAAGTTACATAATAGATTTTTGATTTGTTCTGTGAAATTTCCGGAGGACTGCCATATGTTGCTCGTACAATAGTTCAGCACCGAGTCTTCTGCTGATCTTCAGGTGAACAGTGGTGTGCAGTACAGTAAGCTCCCCAATTTAAGGTACTGCAGGCACAGGTGTGGTGTCATAGTTAGCAGTGTGCATGCATTACTTGAGCACATGTGCTTCTGCTCTAAGTCTGTGCACTGCTCTGTGTGCCCTCAGCGGTAGAAACTCACCTCTTCATATCACAGTAAGATTTTGCAGGACAATGTCCAACATGAAGTTTCACTATAATGAGGCCCCATGCAGAATTTAAATGGAAAAAACTATCTTGATTTATAAGGGATTCACACTGTTGTATTTCAACTGATTCTTTGATGATTGAGCTCCAAAAGTTTGACATGTGGGCCACAATTTTTGTTTCGTTATATTTCACTGAATGACCAGAGGAAATACAGTGTTCAGCAAAAATGGGAGAAGGTGAGTATGCCACTGACGTTCTATAATGCAACCCTGCGCAGCATACGTCATTTGCCCTATGTAAAATTTGCCATATTTACATGGAGTCCTGTGCACAATACCTGCTTTGTGCAACTCTAAGCCGTCTTTAACAGGTGCCAAAAGCACTGACATTTTGGAAGGAGGTCAAAAGATTACTTTAACTTTATGTCTCCTTAATATCCCGACTGTTTTAGCTGAACCATTTCCAATCTATGGCAAACAAGTAGTCGTTTGGAAGGCCTCATCCTCTTCCTTCTTCTGTCATTTGTACATACATAGTGGTCTGTGTACTCATTGAGATGAATATCCATAGTTCAGGAACACAGTTTAAAGGTGTTCCAGTTCTGACTGATGGGCTTGGTGGATCAAGATCTTTAGAAGGTCCACTGTCTGTGCAGAATGGTGGCTATTAGTAGATCGTACATAATGGTCAATATGAGTGGCCTTTCGAAGCACTGAATGCCTGATTGTGCCATCGCTCTTATGTCACACCAAGGTGTATCCTCTGCCATGTACCTCACAGTGGATTGCATAATATAGACAAAGATGAAGATGTGTTTACAGGATTTCGTGTGCATCCAGCAATTTTACTTATGGAAAATGATATGCACAGTGCAGGATTGCATTATAGAACATCAGTAGCAGACTCACCTTCTCCAATCAAATAATAAGTCCACTATCACTGAGCATCGTATTTCCACAGGTCTTTCATTGAAATGAAAAGACGACAGGTCTTTCATTGAAATGAAAAGAAAAAAAAGTTGTGGCCCACATGTCAAACTTTTCAAACTCAGTCACCAAGGAATCAGTGGAAATGCAACTGTCTGGCTCCCATATGAATCTAGACAGTGGTTTCCAATTAGATTCTGCATGGGACCCGATTATAGAAAAACTTCATGCTCTATGTAATCGGCGTTGTTCTGCAATCTTACAATGCAAAGACAATCAGTTTGATGTCGAAGAGGTGAGCTTTCACCATGGAGAGTGCGCAGAGCAGTGCACAGACTTACAGTTGAAGCGTATACTCTCAAGCAATGCATGCACGATGCCAATTACACTACCGCTCATTAATTTCGATACACCCAATAAATGACATCTATTTTTCTGTAGATAAGGTCTCGTACTGTGGGTATGGTTGAGGAAGCAAAGGAATAGTACAACAGTTATACACATGTCATGATTTTGTTTGTGGTCATCGACATACAGTAGTATACAACAAACAATGTTTTATACATAAACGTTATTTACCTATCTGATATGTTTGTTTACCTATTTGCCGATGGATGCCGCGTATGGTGCACCTGTGTTGTTCACTGTAGAGTTGTGATGTCTGCAGTGAACGGCAAGCATTGCTACGATACATAACATGTGGTTCCTCCACATCAGTTCCTTTGTGACATTGAAGTGTGCACATCACTACTACGGCTCCACGAGTGGAGATATCCATAGAAAAACATGCTGCAATTGTAGCACTTAGCCAAGCAGGTTTATCTATTCGCCAAAACACTGTAGTGTGTCTATAGGGGGAGAGCAATACACCCTTCACCGCCAGAAGATAACAGGTAACAATAAGGACATACCACAACCAGGATGACATCATTAAACAAATAAAAGTGGTGATAAATATATCAGAATTACCAGTAAGAGAAATAGATGATAAACAGTGCCCCAAATTCATGTAGAATTGGTAGAAATGAACATGACAACAATATCTGTTGCAACAGTAAAAAGGAGACTGACTGAAGCTGGCTTGAAAGGATGTATCACAACAAGAAAACCCCTTTTAAGGCCCACAAATAAACATAAGAGACTTGAATGTGCTAGAAAACATCATAATTGGACATTGGAAGAGTGGACAAAGGTGTTATTCACCGATGAATTGAAGTTTGCGATTTTTGCAACCAGAAGAATAATATTTGCTCGCCGATTTGTAGGAGAAAGAATAGCCCAGCAGTGTGTTCTACCTACAGTTAAACAAGGTGGAGGCTCTATTATGGTTTGGGGATGTTTTGCCAGTTGGCGACATTGTGAAAATAGAAGGATGTATGGATCAGGAGCAGTACAACCGCATACTTCAGTATCGTGCAATATGAAGTGGATTGCATTTAATGGATAAAGGATTCACCTTACAACAGGATTATGACTCAAAACTTTGGTCACCATACTGTGCAAACTACATTGCATCAGAGGAAAAACGGAAAGTACTGAATGTTATGGTATGGTCGCCCCAAAGCCCCAATTGTAATCCCATTGAAATGGTCAGGGATGAAGTGGACAGACATATCAGGGAAGTTAATATATCCAGCAAGGAACATCTCTGGAATATTGTTAAGGATGTGTGGAATCATACAGATTCACGGTACCTACAAAAACTGATTGACTGCATGCCTTGAGTCTGTGAGACAGTCATTAAATCCAAAGGAGGATACTTTGATGAAAGTAAAATATAATGATTGTGATTCTATTATATATGTGGAAGTTAATATAATTATATTTTATGAGAAATAATGTTCGATTTGTGTTA
Source organism: Schistocerca gregaria (assembly GCF_023897955.1). NCBI lineage: Eukaryota > Metazoa > Arthropoda > Insecta > Orthoptera > Acrididae > Schistocerca > Schistocerca gregaria. The sequence goes on from NC_064924.1 coordinate 36,805,016, forward strand.
TAAATCTGAAATACAAGGGTGTATTGAAATTAATGGGCAGTAGTGTAGGTACACGACGCATGTGCTGGAGGGATCTTAAATAAGAGAGCTTAGTGTATTGTTCATTAGTATTCACCTGAAGATGAGCAAAAGACTCTGTGCCAAAATGTTGTACCACCAAGTTACAGACATCTGGCAGTTTTCCCAAAATTTTATAGAATAATTTGTATACTGGGAAAGTTATATATATGAATGAGGTTTCTACGGCTACCACCACCTCTCGCATCCCAATCTCCATTGTTCACAGTTATTCCAGTATCCTTCATTAAGACCTCTTCCCACCACTGCTCGTTGTCACCGTCTTTCCAGCATATCACAGGTCTACTGTGCTTTCTTCTTTGATGTGGAGTCCACTGCCATGCACATTTTGGCCATCTTGTGTCTGGCAGTCTGGCATATGCTGTAAGTGAGCATACCAGAGTAGGCGCTTCCTTTCTATGTAGTCTAGTATCCTTCATTAAGACCTCTTCCCACCACTGCTCGTTGTCACCATCTTTCCAGCATATCGCAGGTCTACTGTGCTTTCTTCTTTGATGTGGAGTCCACTGCCATGCACATTTTGGCCATCTTGTGTCTGGCAGTCTGGCATATGCTGTAAGTGAGCATACCAGAGTAGGCGCTTCCTTTCTATGTAGTCTAGTATCCTTCATTAAGACCTCTTCCCACCACTGCTCGTTGTCACCGTCTTTCCAGCATATCGCAGGTCTACTGTGCTTTCTTCTTTGATGTGGAGTCCACTGCCATGCACATTTTGGCCATCTTGTGTCTGGCAGTCTGGCATATGCTGTAAGTGAGCATACCAGAGTAGGCGCTTCCTTTCTATGTAGTCTATGATTGTGCTCTCGACATTCATAACCTCTCTCATCCTATCATTTCTAATATGATCAAGCCTGGAATATCCACAACACCATCTCCAGAAATCCATCTCGACAGCCAGCTGGTGACTTTTCTGCCTCTAAGTTAGTTCCCACAACTCTGTACCATATGTTGTGATACTTTCAATAATTGTGTGGTAGATGGTATGTTTTGATCTGCGCATTATGTTTTTGTTCCAGAGAATACCATTTACTTCTTTTATGGTTCACTTGCTCTGGCCAATTTTATTGTTTATAACATCCATACTTCTACCATTGGACAACAGTGTCACTCCCAGGTACTTAATATTATGACACCCTTTAACAGTATCAGCACAAAGTTGTAAGTCGTTAACAGCATTTTCTCCCGCTTTCAGATATTCTCTTTTAGATACGTTTATGACAAGACCCCATTTTTCATATTCTTCTTTTAATTTGCAGAGCATGTAATTTGCATCTTCCTCATCTCCAGCTACTAACACTTGGTCATCAGCAAAAAATAAAGTGAACAAGAACTCATTGGCTATGGGGATTCCTCCACATTTCCTTTTCCAGGATTGTAGTGCCTCCTCTAGGTAGATCTTAAAGAGTGTGGGGGCGAGTGTGCATCCCTGGTGTAGTCCCTTTGTCACCTCAGACTCTTGAGATAAATGATTTCTCACTTTTACCATTTCCATGCAACCTTGGTAGAGGCGTCTTACAGCTTTCACATAGCTCGGTGACACGTCATTATCAATTAGATTTGTCCTTAGCTTGTTCTGTCAAGCTGTGTCATAAGCTTTCTGGAGGTCTACAAAGAGAAACTGGGTCGTAAGGCCCCTTGCTGTCCTTTTCTCCACTAGGTTTTTGAGGGTAAATACTCCATCAGCACAGGAGCAACCAGGTCTGAATACATTTTGTTCTTCAAATTTAGTTATTCCTTCTTCTATCCTCATTTTTACAATATGGCCATGGACTCTTGCCATGGATGGCATCACACTAATACCATGATAATTTGCACAATTTCTCCTGTTGCTCTTCTTAAATATTGATATAACTGTTGCCTTTTTCCACTCCTTTAGGGCTTCAGCACCTCTAAGGCATTTGTCAAAATTCACTGTAAATATCTCAAAGAGTTTTGATGGTGCTGCTTTAACCAGTTCTATATAAATTAATCCTGGACCTGGCGACTTTCAGTTTTTCATTGCATTAATTGCATTTTGAACTTCCTTCGGAGTTTTCGGTGGTATATTATCATTACTGATTTCAGTGTCTGGTGGGTCCTCAGTGAATGCTGCTCTGTTCTCAGTAATCCTTGTTAGTGCTGTACGCATTCCTGCATGTTTATGAGGTTTATATCTGCTTCATTTTTATTCTGCGTTCTCATTGTTTTTAATACCTTCCAGGCTTTATTTGCTCATGTATTCGTCATGATTTTTTTCTATCTCTTCACTAGTTTTCTTCCAGGCTTAGTTTTTTGCCTTAATTATTGTTTTCTGTGCATCTTTTCTCTGCTCTCTATATTCTCACCAATCACTGTCTGATCTCGAGTTCAACCATTTATTATAAGCTTTCTTCTTACTTTCTACCTTCTCTTGTACTGAGTGTTTCCACCATTCATCACATATTCTATTACGCTTTTGGATTTCTTTTTTTTCCCAGTGCTTCATAAGCTGCGTTACGGATGGCTTCTTTAACCATCTCATACATCTTATATGCAGAGGAAAGTTTTAAATTTCATAGCTTTTTGTTTGTTTGCACATAAATATGCGCAGTCCAGGCACATACTGAAATCCCTACAGCACAGTATCAAAGTGCAACACCAGAGAGGCCAAAACAAAATGGTGCTACCATCAATGAAGTGGAGTATTCTGCGATAATATATGAACATACTGAAGAGCCAAAGGAAATGGTACACCAAATATCGTGTAGGGCCACTGCGAGCACGAAGAAGTGCTGCAACACAATGTGGCATGGACTTGACTAGTGCCTGAAGTAGTGCTGGAGGGAACTGACACCATGAATCCTGCAGGGCTGTCCATAAATACATAAGAGTGCAAGCGGATAGAGATCTCTTCTGGACAGCACATTGCAAGGCATCCCAGATATGTTCATGTGTCAGGAGTCTGTTGGCCAGTGTAAGTTTTAATCTCAGAAGAGCATTCCTGGAGCCACTATGTAGCAATTCTGGATGTTTGGGGTGTCACATTGTCCTGTTGGAACTGCCCCAGTCTGTCGGAATCCACAATTTACAAGAATGGATGCAGGTAATCAGACAGGATGCTTACATATGTGTCACCTATCAGAGTCATATCTAGATGTATCAGGGGTCCCATATCACTCCAACTGCACATGCCCCACACCATTACAGAGTCTCCACCAGCTTGAAGAGTACCCTGCTGACATGCAGGATCTATGGATTCATGAGGTTGTCTCCATAACTGTACACAGCCATCCACTCAACACAATTTAAAACGAGACTCGTTCGACCAGGCAACATGTTTCCAGTCTTCATCAATCCAATGTCAGTGTTTGACAGGCTCAAGGGAGGCATAAAGTTTTGTGTCGTGCAGCCATCAAAGGTACACTAGTGGTCCTTCAGCTCTGAAAGCCCATATCAATGATGTTTCATTGAATGGTTCACATGCTGACACTTGTTGATGGCCCAGCATTGACACCTGTAGCAATTTGCGGAAGATTGCACTCCCATCATGTTGAACGATTATCTTCAGTCATCATTGGTCCCTCTCTAGCAGGATCTTCTTCCGACCACAGCAATGTTGGAGATTTGATGTTTTACTGGATTTCTGATGTTCACTGTACACTCCTGAAATGGTCGTATGGGAAAATCACCACTTCATCGGTACCTCGGAGGTGCTGTGTCCCATCACTCGTGCATCAACTATAACACCATGTTCAAACTCACTTAAATCTTGATAATCGGCCATTGTAGCAGCACTACCTGATCTAAAAACTGCACCAGACACTTGTTGTCTTACAAAGGACTTGCCCACCGCTATACTGTATTCTGCCTGTTTACATATATCTGTATTTGAATACCATTTTCTTTGGCACTTCAGTGTGCCTCATCTGTTGTGCTTTCAAATTTTGACTCACTCCTGTATTCTCCTGACATTGCAGCAGTACCATCTTCCTCTTTCCTCACATGAAGAAAATATTGTGTGACAGGCATTTCCAAAATAAGGTGCAACATGTCCTGAACACCCAAAATGCAAATGTCTACAACCAAGGTACACGTCAAGCCATATTTTGTTGCAAAAAATGTGTAGCATTGAAGCGAGAATGTGTAGAGAAGAGTGACATTCCCCAGGGCTCAATTCTTTGGAGACAACTGTCCCTCATGCCTTCTCATAAATTTCTTCCTGAAACTAAGGCCTATGTTCAGTATTAGTAGGCTTCTTTTGCCATGGAATAACCTATTTGCAAGTGCAATTCTGCTTCTTATATCTTCCTCAGTTTACCTGACATACATTATTTTGCTTCTGAGGAAACAGAATTTCTTCAGATCAACTATATGCTCCTCCATTTTTGTTGTTACATTTATCCTAATCTCATTTCTGCTATTCTATACTCCTTTCTTTGGTTTATTCTCAATTAATATTGTGTATACATTAGAATGCTCATTCCATCAAAAAGATCTTGTAATTCTTCCTCATCTTCATTCAAAGTAGCAATATCATCAGCAAATCTCATTACTAGTGTCCCTTCGACCTGAACCTCTCCCATTTCCACATTGCACTTTTCCGATACACATGTAAAATAGTAGGGGAATTGATGGTATCCATGCCTTGCTCTGTTTTCATTCTGAGCAATCCTCTTCTGGTTTTTCCTTCTTAATGTTTATCTTTGGTTATTGTAGATATTTTATTTTAAACCTTCTTTCATTACAGCCTATACCCGTTTTTCTGAACATTTCAGAAGACTTGCATCATTTTATATGGTCAAAAACTTTTATGAAAGTGGTTTGACTTTTCTCGACTCTAGACTTCACTGTGAAGAACAATGTCCGAAATGCCTCTTTGTTGCCACATCATCCATACACAAAACTGATTGTCACTGCAATCACCTTGCTGGTTTTGGAAGGTCATCCTGATATTTCTTCTGTTTTAGAGAATTAAATTTCGTTAACATCCAGCAAAACACAATGATTTCTTTTTTCTATTTACCCAGACATGTTTTGACACCCTACATGCTGGTGTTGGAAGGTCATCCTGATGTTTCTTCTGTTTTAGAGAATTAAATTTCGTTAACATCCAGCAAAACACAATGATTTCTTTTTTCTATTTACCCAGACATGTTTTGACACCCTACAGGTCATCTTCTGTAGGTCTAATCTATTCCTTAAACAACGTTAATTGTGAAACTGGATTTATACAGGTCCACTTGGTTTTTATGCCCCTTTCTCATCAGACAGTGTGTCATGTTTTCTGTACAATTTTGTGGTGCGCTGGTTCTCCAATTCTTACAGGGAATTAGTAATTTTTTAGTTCAACAGATGTAAAAGATAATCAGCAGGGTTAATCTAAAGTTATTTGTTCACTGCCCTGAAATACACTGCACCAGCCAACATGCAGTCTCGCTGTGAATGCTGTTCTTGAATGCAGGATGAGTTGCTTAATGTTTGTAAGCAGCTAGAAATCACCCTGACCACTGTCAAAAAATTTGCAGCTGCTCTGAATTTGTCTTGGAAGAACTCTAGGCAGTCATGTATCTGTGGTACTGGTACCAAAGGTATCTCAAGCACTATCCTCTCCTGTGGATCCTGTCTCCTTTGCAGAAAGTACAAGATATGTCTTTACTCATCCACTTGACTGCTAGTGGCATGCTAATGGTAGATAGTCCTGCACGTATCAGGCAGGGACCAGTTTGGATTTGGGGTGTTATGCCAATCCCCCTAACCAGCACGTTCAAGATGTTGTCTTAAGCTGAAACTGAACCAGTGGGGAAATAGGTTTTGCTCAGCATCAAGAAGAGGCAAATGCAAAAGGATAGGGACTATTAACCGTCAGCAATTCAAATGTATGGCAAATGATGGTACCCCTTTAGGCAATGGCAACAAGGGACAGAAGGAGAGGACACCAGGTGCACCAGTGAGGCTGGGGCCCTCACTCACATGTTGAAGTGGCTATTCCACAACCACTGAATGGAATAGAATGCAACCAACTGCAGATTGTGGTGCATTTTGGAACAAACGATGCGTGTCGTATGGGCTCCGAGATCATACTTGGATCATTTCAGCAACTGGCAGATGAAGTTGAGAAGACTGGCCTTACCACACAGAATTTAAATGAAGCTCACAATTCACAGCATTGTGCCCATAACTGATCATAGCCTCATGGTTTATAGCCCCATGGTTTTGAGTTGAGTGGAAGGACTGAATTACAGACTCTGAAAGTTCTGCGACAAGCTAGTCTGTGATTTCCTGGAATTGCACCATAGAGTTGAGGATGGTAAGACGCTTCTAGATGGGTCAGGTGTGCACTACACATTAGAGGCTGCTGCCAAGATAGTTGACTGGATGTGAGGTGCACACAAGGTGGTTTTTAAAAAATAAAAGGGTCAGACAACTGTACAGGGTGGCAGCCAGTCAAGGAATGTTTTAGGGAATTGGTTTGAAAAATTTCTTTCACACGGCCAGTCAAATCTTTTTCTCCCAGAGCAACTTTCACTGTGCCTACAAGACAGAAGTTTCCTGAATTTCAGAACTGAGGCTGCTCTGTACAGTTAAAGCTGCTGACAAGAGATGCATTGAGCCCTCTGCTGAAACTACTAGCAAATTCAAGCCATCGGTTTTAGCCAATAGCGTCCATGGGATACTAGTCACGCGTGTGGACACTAGAGGATTCTGCAGTACATAACACAGTTGCTTCTTTCTCTTGTGATCGAGACCTTGAGCAGAACAGACATCGTTTTTGGGAGGCAGAGTCTCTGGTTCTGCACCCTGTGACCGGCCACCAACATAACTTAACATGAACCACTTCCCTTTCTGTTGGCCACTTAGTTGTTCATCCTTCTAGAATGGCCTAAACCTGGTAACTCCCGACTCTAGGTGCGCCCCTTGTATACTGTACATTGAAATATATTCTCTGTATTTTACTAAATTTCATATTCTGTCATTTAATGGCCACCCTGGATGCCCACTCACAAGTCCTGACTGCTCGATCTCCTATACACTGTCGTAATAAGCAGGATGTAACAACCTTCCCTGCCCATGTACACAACTTTCTGTCCAATCCAGATAATGGTAGTTGTAGAAAACCCAAAAGTATACGTCTAAGAACAAAAGAAAACCTCTCACAGGTAGTATATTAAATTCCTAGTGGTTAACTGCCAAAGCATTTGCAACAAAGCAACATAGTCTGAAGTGTTCCTGAAAAGCAATGAAGCTCACATGACACTAGGTACAAAAAGCTGGTTGAAACCTGAAATTTATAGCAGTGAAATTTTTTGAGAAAATTTAAGTGCATATTGAAAATATAGTTTAATGGGAGGAGGAGGTGGCATCACAGTAGACAAGAAACACAAATTTACTGAGATAGAAACTGAAGCTGCATGTGAGACTGATTGAGCACCACTCAGTGCCAGGTTAGGCATAAAATGGTAACTAGATCCTTCTATTGCCCACAAGACTAATCTCCTGAAGTAAATGAAAATTTTTGATGAAATCTCTGTTTGCTTGTACATAAATCATAATGCAATCATTGGTAATGACCAAATGAGAAACAGTTTTGTTAGTGATGGGCATGACAAGCGATCCTGTGAAACATTGTTAAATGCCTTATCTGGAAACTACCTAGTACAGATAGTTTGGAACACCACTCATGATGTAACTAAATTGGCTCTAACGGCAATGAACAGGCCTGACCTCTTTGAGGATGTGCTTATGGAAACTGTTATCAGCAATCACGGCGTGGTTGTGGTAACAATGATAATCAAAGTACAAGTGAATTAGATAAAAAATCAGCATTGTCATGATTCAAACTTAAAAGAGTAGCTGACCAAGCAATGGATGTATATATATCCAGTATAACATTTCATTGTGGGAGGGACCCTCCATAGTATACAGTCACTGTAAATTGGGTTGGGTTGTTTTCGGGGAGGAGACCAGACAAAGAAGTCATCGGTCTCATTGGATTAGGGAAGGATGGGGAAGGCAGTCAGCCATGCCTTTTGAAAGGAACCATCCCAGCATTTGCCTGGAGAGATTTAGGAAAATCATGGAAAACCTAAATCAGTGTGGCGGACATAGGATTGAAACATCATCCTCCCAAATGTGAGTCCAGTGTGCTAACCATTGCGCCACCTCACTCAGCCAGTCAGTGTAAAGAAACTTCTAAAGAAACAGAGTATTGCATAATAGGTGTAAAACAAAGCATAGGACTATAGATAGAGAGATGCTGAATGAAAGACATTTGGCTGTCAAGAAAGCAATGTGTGAAGCCTTCAGTGGCTACCATAGCAGAATACTGTTAAATTATCTTCCACAAAACCCAAAGGAATTCTGGTCATACGTAAAAGCTGTTACTGGCACCAAAGTTAGTGTCCAGTCCATAGTGAATGAGACACGGGATGAAGTCGATAGTAGCAAAACACTAACTGAAACCTTAACTCCATTTTCAAATGTTCCTTTACATAGGAAAACCCAAGAGAATTGGCCCAATTTAAATCTCGTACCATTGAAAAGATGAGTAAAATTCTGTATTCGTGTATGTGGTGTTGAGAAATGGCTGAAATCATTAAAATTGAACAAAGTTCCAAGGCCCAATGGAATACCTATCACTATCAGATTCTATACTGAATTTGCATCTGAGTCAGCCCCTCTTCTAACTGTAGTCTATTGTAGATCCCTCAAATAAAAAACTGTGCCTAGTAGTTGAGGACAAAACACGTCACACTCATTTACAAGAAGGGTAGTAGAAATGATCCACAAAACTACCATCCAACATCCTTGACATTAATTTGTTATAGTATCTTAGAACATGTTCTGAGCTCAAACACAATGAGGTATCTTGAACAGAATGACTTCCTCCATGTCAACCAGCAAGGATTCCAAAAACAAGGTCATGTGAAACCCGAATCACAGTTTTCTTAAATGACATTATAAAAGCTTTAGATCAAGGTAGTCAGGTAAATGCACTATCTCTTAAGTTCCAAAAAGCATTTCCCTCAGTACCAGTTCAATCATATGGGTTATCAAGTGAAATTTGTGACTGGACCAAGGACTTTTTTAGTAGGGAGGACACAACATGTTATCTTGGATGGAGAGTCATCGTCGGATGTAGAAGTAACTTCGATTGTGCCCCATGGAGATGTGTTGGGATCCTTGCTGTTCATGTTTTATATTAATGACCTTGAAGACAATATTAATAGTAACATCACACTTTTTACAGATGATGCAGTTATCTATAATGAAGTACTGTGTGAAAGAAGCTGCATAAATATCTTGATAAGATTTCAAAGCAATGTAAAGACTGGCCGCTTGGTTTAAATGTTCAAAAATGTAAAATTGTGCACTTAACAAAATGAAAAAAACGTAGTACCAGTATCCCATCACAATAATAGCAATTAGTCACTATTGGAATCAGGCAACTCCTACAAATAACACATTGCACAGACATGAAATGGAATGATAATATAGGCTCAGGTAGGTGGTACACTTTGACTTATTGGTAGAATATTGAGGAAGTGCAGTCTGTCTACAAAGGAGATTGCTTACAAAGCACTTGTGTGATCCATTCTAGAATGCTGTTAAAGTGTGTATGACCTGTACCAAATAGGACTAACAGAGAATATTGAACATTTACAAAGGAGGACAGCACAAGTAGACACAATTTTGTTTGACTCATGGGAGAGAGTTGCAGTGATTCTGAGGAAACTGACCTGGCAGACTATTGAAGATGCACGTAGACTATCCAAAGAAAATCTACTAACAAACTTTAATTGATGAATCTAGGAATATGCTTCGACCCCCTGTGTGTCCCTCATATAGCTATCATGAGGGCAAGAGTAGAATAATCCCATTTGATCTGTTATTCTTTCCTCACTCCTTAGATGAATCATGAATGGAGCAGGAAGAACCCCCAATATCGGTAAAATGGGATGTACCCTCTGCGTTGCACTCCACGGCGATTTGCAGTGCATGGGTGTAGATGTAAATTTAACTCCATCAGAATTCATGAGTCTTGCATGACTTTTCGAGTGCATGTTGCATATTTTTATGATCCATACTGTCCTGCAGAACTCGTAAATTTACATCACAAAGCTGCCCACACAACTTTGTCACATCATTCTTGCTAGTTGCTGTACGGAAGACATCGATTCCTTTTAATCATTATTTTAAGAATTAGAATATGATTCAGGCAAATGTGAACAAGCTGATGTACAGTTACCACAAAATAACAACAGAATATAACCACGAGATAACAGTCACAATAGGAGTGTAAACATGTGACGCAACCACACAAGGAAAGATGAGAGGGCGAATAAACGGCTGTGACCCCATCACTATAATTGGTGGCATGCAGGTCCTTGGAACAAGCAGAGAAATAAAAGGAGGAATAAAGGGAACAGATCAGATTGGCAGAGGATCAACAGGGACAGGTCGAACTGGCAAAAGGAGCACTAATCAGAATCAGAATTGGAGGCAAGATGAAAGGGATGACCAAAATGATTAAAAAGCTATTTCCGCTGCTTTTGAGATTAGGTCAGCAAATTCCCAAAATAATCAACTGCAGACTGATGTCCCATCACAATTATGACCAGTTTTAAATGCGAAAGGAGTTGCTGGATCACAGAGGCAGGTAGGAGCCTACGCCATTCGGTATATTTATTGAGAAGAGTTAAGAGATACATTTCTGCACAAGTCCAGCAATGATAAAGTGTCAGCCATGAGTCCAGTTGTTGCCACTGATATAAGGAAGATATCAATGCCATGCATTCAACACACTGGCAGTCCATTTTCTGTCATTGGGGAAGCAGCATTTTGGAGATGCAAAGAGAGGAGGCTTGGCCTGTCCAGGCTGTAGTTTGGGGGGGGGGGGGGGGGGGGGGGGGGAGGGGGGGTGAAGCTAACAGGTGCAATTTGCAGTAAAAGCATGGAAGTCAGAAGGCAGACTTTGATCTCATTTTAAATGCCAGGAGTAGTGAATTTTTAAATTTGACGTGAACATGATTTCATGAGTATCCATCCTGCTGTGGTAGACAGGTGCCATGATCCTGGATGTTTAGGGGAACTCTATTAAATTGAATTTTAGAGACTGGGTTATGAGAAAAGAATCTCAAAAATGAGCCGTACACAACTTTTTGTTGAGTCTGAGTTGCACCTGGAACTGGATGTTCCTATCTCTTCTGAACATAGAGGAGATGAAGCTTTATCTCAGATCGTGGAAGCAGGTATTGTCAGTGCAAGGATGGCAATGGAAATTGACCAATTGAGGTTATGCAACACATTACTCAAGTATTCATGGGTATTCTCTAAGGTGCTGGGCACAATGAGAGGTCATCATTGCAGTCTAGTTTCTATACAAGCTGTATATGAGCTTTTGCTGCCTTTATTTTAGCTCCATTACCTTCAGAATTTCAGACAGCGTATTCCAGTCAAAGTTGTCAAAAGCTTTCTCTAAATCTGAAAGTGTTAAGAGACATAGGCACGTCCTCTCACCTAAGTCACAGGATGAGTTATTTCTCTTGAAACCACACTGCACTTCCCCAATATCAGCTTCTAGCAATATTTTGATTTCCCGATAAATAAATCATGTCAGTATTTTATTAGTTATATTTGTTCATTCAGGGATCATCTGGCAATGGTATAGGATTTCTCATGATAATACAATAAATAACTCAAAATACAGGTTGAGTAAGGAGGGCAGGTAAATGCTTTGAAACATGCTAGTGTTAATGATTCTGAACAAAAAGCTTCAACTGAACGTATGCCATTTCTTAACCATATCCAACATACAGCTGTCTAAAAATCACACGCATCAGTTGCATGTCATTCTTCACCAGCACTCACATGCAAATATAACCAAAGTGCCATTAGGTTATGGACAGTCGTCTTTACTCGCCATTTCAATATGCACTTTGTTTGCATATGGCAGAGGGACAGGTCTCCCAAGTGTACATGTTGTTTACTTCATGTCTCAGTACTACAGTGGTTGCAACCATGTATTACAGTGTTGTTATGTGCACAGTCAAACAGTACGGGTGAGTGTAATGAAAATGCCAAAGGTTCACATACACATGAAGTATGGTGACATGATCTCTATCTACGTGTTTTGCAATGGCAATTCCAGAGCCGCTGTTTGCTAATATGGATGATGATTTCATAATCCTAGGGTAGCAGATAGCGACATATTTGTACACTCCCCAGTGTACATGCTGTGTCTGAATAGCCCATATAACAAGAACTTAGTGAAGTGGAGAACTTTCTTGACATGGTAGAATACAGCCCAACTACCAGCACTATAAAAATTGCGGCACAGCTTGGTATTCCACAAACACGAGTGATGTGCACAGTACATGAGCAGGGTCTGCATCAGTATCATTGGCAGAGCGTGTGATATCTGCTTTTAGAAATGATGCCAAATGGAAGGACTTCTGTCAATGGATCATTGCCAACGAACATTGTATTCCAAGTATTCTGTTCACTTATGAATCAAAATTTACCCACAACAGCATCAATAACAGTGCAACTCTCGCACATGGGCATGCTACGGTGGAAACAAATTTTCAACAATGTTTCTCTGTAAATGTGTGGAGCAGTATTATTGATGAACAACTCAATGGTACAATTGTTTTAAATAACTTTATTAATGGAGTACAGTATCTTGATTTCCTTCCAAATGTGTTAACAGAATATTTGGAGGTTATTCCTTTAGCAACACAAACTTCATATGTGCTTGCAGCATGACGGAGCTCTCACACATTCTGTACAGTCAGTGACACAGTTCTTCACTGAAACATATCCTGGGTGCTGGATCAGTCACCGTGGAGTCATTTCTTGGCCACCGAGGTCACCTATCTTACTCCAGTAGATTACTGTTAGTGGGGTTGGCTTAAGAGCGAAGTCTGCAAGGTCAGCGTAGAGACAATGTAGAAACTTCACACTTGTATTTTACATGTGTGTACTCAGGTAAAGAACTCTATTAATGAATTCCGATCAGCACCACAGCAATTGTATAGGAAAGCTGCAAAATACATTGCAGTTAACAGTGGACTTTTTGAACATCTTTTGTAAGGAAGTATACACAATTTAACAAAATATTACATCACAATACTTAATTTACTATCACTTTCATCTGTCCTGTTCCCCACCGATTTCATTAGTTTCCTCATATTTTCACAAGACTTTTTTTTGTTCAGAATCACTAATATTATCACCTCCCAAAGCATTGATATTTCCTGCTGACTCACCCTGTATACATACGCATATATTTTATGACAGTAGGATTGGTGGCTGACTGAGGCCTTGCTGAATGAACTATCATGACACTAGCCTCAACTGATCTAAGTAAATCACAAAAAATTCAAATCAGGATAGCCCAACAAAGCAAATTCCATCCTCCCAAATATGAGGTCTATGACTTAATAACTGCACTGCCTCATTCAGTTAGTCCCTATTTTGTAATGTCCTTTGATTTACACACAGTTTGCACCAAATAACTTATCATACAAACAATATAGCGGAGATGCTAAGTTGCAGATAGGCACAACAAAAAGATTTTCATACTTAAAAGCTTTTGGCCAATGGCCTTTGTCAACACACACACACACACACACACACACACACACACAACTGCAGTCTCAGGCAACTGAAACCACACTCATTGTTACATTCCATCATGGATTTTCCATTGTTTGATTATAATACAAACATAGTTTTGCACGTTACTGCACACACTAAGGACACATCCTGGCGACTCCTGGGCCATGAACATGCCGTGCTCCATGTGCACTCCCTTCAGTCTATTCAGAAAATTGACTCAAGACCAGTAAACATACAGCTTCACGTCTTCTCCTCATACTACCTGAAAAACTGAGTTAGCATCCCCCATGGTGAGTTCAGGACACTATAGGTCTTGGCACATGATTTACTTGTAAATGCATCACACCGTGATCATGAATTATCAGATGCTTCCATTAAGTGATTGCTGAGTTCTTGTTGTAAGCAGAAATAATGAACTTTTTTCCATTATATCACACACCTGTAGACCTAATTTTTGCAGCTGACAAATAAAAATCAGCAGATTGTAAAGTGAGTGTATTGAAGTAGGAGCCTCATACAGCTGTAGGTCACAGTAGTGTGCAGCAGACTTCTAACAAAGAAATTAAGTGTAGGTCAGTCCCAAAAGAGAGTATGAAGAAAAGAGTCTTGCTGCATGGTGGTAGCCACAGGACGGGTGTAGGTAAAATGGTACACAACAAATTAGGAACAGGGTACCAGGTCATTCATAACGTGTAGCCAAGTGCTAGCTTTAGCCAAATGACAGAGGACAGGGAACTTTTGCATAGATTTTGGCAAAGAGGTCCAGGTTATTGTAGTAGGTGGAGTGGGGAACATCCTGGTTAAAGATAATAATTACAGCCAGGGTTGCCAAAAGGTTTCCCCAAGTGAAATTCTCTGATATTTTCCTGATTTCCACACAAGTTTTAGCATTTTTCCCTTACAAGTTTGAGATCTCAAGGGTAAGTAAAGACATAGGTTGACAAAAAATGTAAGTATTTCCATATTTCTCACTCATGTGAGCAAAAATCTTAAGTACTAACATCCACATCTTTTGTTATGAATTGTTTTTAGATGGAAAAGGCAAGCCAAATGGTATGTGTGTTTCATTAAGACCACTGTTGTTATTTTATTCCAATAAAATGAAACACATTTGGTGACAAAAATATGCTTTTCCTTGGAGTTGCAAGACATATTTAAAATACCTACACTGATTTCAGGAATAACCTCAGAAAAAGTAGGTTTCTTGAAAGAAGTGTATAAGGCAGGCTAGAGTTGTGTAAACCAATAAAATGTTGGTTCTACTGTGTTCATTATTGACAGTTATTAGGGACTATGTTATGTCTATTATTTTACAGCTATTGTGTGATTTTTTTTCCGAGAAATATATGAGTATATAGCATACAATCGGCCAGCGAAAACCACAGGTTTTTTCTTCTTATCATCCATGCTTCCTAATAGATAAATTACTTTTAAAGTGCTAAAATGCACTAGAAAAAATAAAATGTCTATAAAACATCGCACTGTGCACAGTACTTGCAGTGAGACAGTCACAATTCCTGAAATCTATCGCCCGTGCGGTTTTGGCCTGTCATGGAAGTTTACTTGTGTGGCCAGCTAGTCACATGTCACAGACACCATGTTGACGAAATGAGACTGCACTGATCAATTCATGCAACATATAACTTGCGCAAATACTCTGGGAAGCAATACGAATAAGGATAGGTAGCAACTCACCGTAAAGACGATCACTGAGCCACAGGCAGACACGTAGAAAAGACAGTTACACTCTCACAACTAAGTTTTTGGCCATAATCTTTGTCAGAAAATGAGAGCATACACACATTCACACAGTCAGTCAGACACAACTCGTGCACACATGACCACCATCTCAGCCACTGCATCAACAATCTCTAAGAATCAGAAGCAAAACAAACCACTTCTCATGCCTCCCTGCCACTTGTCGGCAGTTGCTAGGCAAGTGGCAAGAAGTTATGGCAGCACTGACTGCAAGCTGAGGGGAGTGGTAGGAACGGGAGAAGCACTAACAATGAGGGAAAAGCGAAGTGGCACATGTACTCAGTTGCACCCAGCCAGCAACAATGCAAGATATCTCGGTAAACAAACCATTTCATCGACTGAGACAAAAATGAGATTTATCCAGTGTTTTTTCCAAATTTCTCTGATTTCCCTGACTTGTTTGAAATTCCCTGATATTCCCTGATTTTCAGAACTTGTGCAACTCTGACAGCATTAGGGGTGATCTGAATGAAATAGGAGTAGCAAATACACACACAAGTGTGAGTTTTGTGGAGATCCTACAGTGCCATGACCAGCCCTGGTGAGCCATGTGAACACCAAAGTTGGGAAGGCTGTTGCTGGCTGAAATGGAATCATCTGCAGCTCGTGGTTAGTGGCCAGCGTTTCTACATCTGGATCATAGGGTCCCGGGTACGATTCCCGGCCAGATTGGGAATTGTCTCTGCCCGGGGACTGGGTGTTTGTGTTGTCCTTGTCATTCCACCATCATACATGAAAGTGGCTAGACTCGATTGTGCACAGATTGGGAATGTGTATGGGTGCTGATGACTGCGCAGTTGAGCGCCCTACAAAGTAAGCATCATCATCATCATCATCATCATCATCATGAAATGAAATCTCATGTGAGTGCAGTACCTGTTGATACAGTAGGAGAGGGAAAAATAGGTTGGCTGAACTTCTTGTAGAAAATGTCTGGGGGGGCAAGGGAGGGGAGGAGTCCATCATCATACAAAGAAAGATAGCTGTGGTTACTGGTGTCAGAGACGTACCTTTTTTAGGATAGAATCAGGATTCAGGCAAACTGTTTTGAAAGAGGTCAAAATAAAATAAGAGCTCCACAAATTGCTTAAGAATGCCCAGAAAAAAAGGTTAGCTTGTTTCAACAAAATATTAGAGGATTGAGTAATAAGGTAGTAGAGTTAGTTGTCTTTTTGGAAAATTTAGAGAGCTCTGAAAAGGTAGACATCCCATGCTTATCTGAGCGTCACATAATCACAGAGTTAGATAAGTTACATACAAAAGATTACACTCTAGCATCTTAATACAGAGCTAATATGGGGAAAGAAGCCATTATTACATATATTATGATGGAACCCAAGTTCAAAAACACTTAGACAAGTATATTTTGTAGTGATCAGCACATAGAAGTGTGAGCTTGGGAATTAATACTGAAAAATAGTTCACTTTAAATTGTAATTGTACATAGATCCCCACTCAGAAATTTTGAACTGTTTATGAGCAGTCTGGATTCCTTACTATGCTGCCTGTCAGACAGCAGCAAGGAGTTAATAGTCTGTAGTAACTTCAATATGTCTGCTACCAGTAGCTGAATGGTCAGTGTGATGGATTGTGAATCGTCTGGGACCGGGTTCGATTCCCAGCTGGGTGAGGGAATTTTTCCAGCCCAGGGACTGGGTGTTGTGCTGTTCTCATCATCATATCATCTTCATTGACTGCAGGTCGCCGAAGTGGCATCAAATTGGAAGACCAGCACCCGACGAACAGTCTGCCAGGCAGGGTGCCCTAGCCATACGATTAAATAAACACGTCAATATAGATTTTCCAAAGCATTCTGATATTTCCAAAACTTTATTTGGATCATAAACTTGAACCTGGTAAATAACTTCCCAACACAGGTGGATAAAGACAGTAGGACTCTAATTGAAATTTTCTTTGGTGAAGCTCAAAGCAAGAAAATAACTGGTTACCCAGCAAGAAATGCTCTTTCTGATCAAGATGCATGGTTAGTTAGGGTAAATGAGATAGTTGTTTATAATCCTTAGTGGAAACCAGTAAGACTAATTTATGACTTCAGAACAAATGTTTTTTAAATAAAGTTCACAAGAGATGAGGTGGGATGAAATGTATAATGAACCAAATGCTATTTCATGATAAATTCATATCATTATTTGGAGATACATAGCCCTCTGCATAAGCTCAACAGAAAGTACATTAAATAGCCATGTAAAAAACCATGGATCACTTGAGCGATTAAAATATCTTGTGAATGAAAAGGGAAATGTATCTTTTGGTAAGACAGAACACACAGGCATTCTGCACTAGTTGTATGCTACAAGAACTACTCACAATTAAGAAAAGTCTTTAAAAATCGAGATACATGCACATCATGTCAGTAATCAGTAATTCTGACATAACTCTTAGGCTACACAGAATGTAGTGAAAAGACAGACAAGACAACCAGCAACAGAACTGTACAACATTACTATTGAACTGAATGGAATGGCTGCAAATGATGAGTCACAGGTAGCAAATATATTTAATAATCATTTCTTAAATTGAGTAGAATGTCTAGGCACACAACAGCATGTTGCAAAGGCAACTCTCACAAAATTTCATTATACCACCACCACAAACATTTCATTCTGAAATTACAGAAGTTATATTATTCTCTCAAAAATAAAAGCTCATGGTGGTGTTTCTAATGGAGTACTAAAGATTAGTTCCCATACAATAAACTCTGTCTTATCCGAAATATGCAGTGCATCACTAACTCAATACATTTATCTGTGACACTGAAATACTGAAATATGCCATTGTCAAACCCCTGTTTAAGAAAGGTTATAGGACAGATGTCAGTAATTACCAACCTATTTACTGCTGACATTTTCTAAACATTTTGAGATGACGACGTATTCCAGAATAGTATCTCATCTGAACAATGATAATTTCATCAATAAATAACAGTTTGGAATTTAGAAGACTTCCTCTACTGAGAATGCCACTTACATGTTTACTTACCAAAGTTTGGAAGCATTAAGTAACAAAATAGTGCTGGTTAGTATGGCATAGTTTTGGTTAGTGTGGCACAGTATCTACGTGTAGTGTGGCACAGTATCTACGTGTAGTTAAACATTTCTTAAATTGAGTAGAATGTCTAGGCACACAACAGCATGTTGCAAAGGCAACTCTCACAAAATTTCATTATACCACCACCATAAACATTTCATTCTGAAATTACAGAAGTTATATTATTCTCTCAAAAATAAAAGCTCATGGTGGTGTTTCTAATGGAGTACTAAAGATTAGTTCCCATACAATAAACTCTGTCTTATCCGAAATATGCAGTGCATCACTAACTCAATACATTTATCTGTGACACTGAAATACTAAAATATGCCATTGTCAAACCCCTGTTTAAGAAAGGTTATAGGACAGATGTCAGTAATTACCAACCTATTTACTGCTGACATTTTCTAAACATTTTGAGATGACGACGTATTCCAGAATAGTATCTCATCTGAACAATGATAATTTCATCAATAAATAACAGTTTGGAATTTAGAAGACTTCCTCTACTGAGAATGCCACTTACATGTTTACTTACCAAAGTTTGGAAGCATTAAGTAACAAAATAGTGCTGGTTAGTATGGCATAGTATTGGTTAGTGTGGCACAGTATCTACGTGTAGTTATCTAAGACAATCAAATTTGTCAATCACAATATTTTTACAAATAAACTAAAGTTTCCTGGAACTGACAGTATACCCAATGAACAGATAATGTCTTACCTAATGAAAATAGTGCAGAAAGTTATACTCAGTACCTCAAGCAATTTAGTCCAGGGACATTATTCAGACAAGTGAGAAATCACAAATGTAGTTCTCCAAGGCTCAATCTTACGTCCACTATTGTTCCTCATAAATGTGAATGATCTTGTATCTAATATACAACAAGCAGAATTAGTTTTTTTTTTCCCTGATGACACTATTATCGTAATCAATTCAAGCACACATAAAGCAACAGAAGAAATGGCAAATGTTGAAGAATCATTGACTGGTTTTCTGTAAACGTCTCACCCTCAATTTCAAAAAGAACAACATATTCAGTTCTTCACATCTAGGGGTACTACACCAATAATAAGTGTAATACATATTACAGAAGTAATAAAAAGGGCGGAAACCTGAAAACTGTTGGTGTCCATACTGATAAGAATTTAAACTGGAAAAAGCACAGTTTGGAACTCCTAAAACTATTTAGTTCAGCCACAGTTGTCCTTACAATCACTGTAATTCATGGCGAGAGACATATTTTGCATATTTTCATACAATAATCTCATATAGAATAATCTTCTGGAGTAACTCATCTTAAACAAATAAAATCTTCATTGCTCAAAAATGATCTGTAAGAATAAATGTGTTGCTCACCCATGATAGTCTTGAGACATCTGATTAAGGAACTGGGTATTATGACTACTGCTGTAAAGCATATTTACTCCCCCATGCAGTTTGTTGCAAATAATCCACTGCAGTTCAAAAGGAACAATTGTATACATAATTACAATACCAGAAGGAAAAATGACATACATTACTCCACATTAAGGTTGTTTTCGGCACAAAACGGGGTGCACAATGCCATAACTGAATTTTTTGATAAATTACCCTGTAACACAAAATGTATAAGAAACACCCAAATAAAGTTTGAAAAACAAACTAAAAAAGTTTATTCTTGACAACTTCATCCCGTAGAAGAATTTCTATTATTGTAATGTGTGAAAAGAGATGGATAGGAATTACTAAATAACATCTGTACATTAAAAAAACATAAATGTTCAGCACATAGGCATATTTAAAAATTAATTTGTATTGTAACTTCACACTAGTATGATTTATTGTGCAAATGATCTAATTAACTGTAATCTGACAGGACGCCATATTGGTACCCTTTCATTATTAATCACTATGTTGACTCTTCTAACTAATATTTAATTGCTTTGTATAAATTACTTATGAAGAATGTTCCAGCTAGCTTTTGAAACAAAAGGTATTTTAACGAACTTTTTCATCTCTTTGGGCAATTTATTATACAATTTCATTCCCTGATAGAAAAAGCTGTTTTGAATTTTCCATTTGTTTTTCCTTGGTAAACATAAGTTTCCAGTTCCATGATTATGTACAGAATATTAGTCAAATACTCAGTAATGTTTACCCTGATTTGAACAACATACTGGTAGATGTACTCGCTTAGTGCAGTAACAATACCCAGTTTTTTAAATAGTTCTTTATAATGAGGCCAACTTCTACTTTAGTTATTATTGCCTTCACCCTTTTTTGCAATTTAAAAATTGTGTCCATGATTTGTATCTTTGATACCCAGAAAAGAACCGCATAGCTAAAAGCTGCATGTGCGTTGGGAGTCACCAAGTTGTTGGTTGTAAAAAAAAAAAATGCTGCTCAAATCTTAAGACAACATGTTGATGACATTCTTTTTGCCAATGTCCATTCCAAGTTAACTGCCAATCAATATTCACCTCTAAAAACTTCATGTTCATTACAAAATCTGTTTCACACATCAAGTAACAGAGCTGTTTTCATCTTTACGCTGAAGTGCATACTGATCGTTTTCTTGATGTTGAATGTCAACTCATTATATACCGCCCAATCATAAATGTTTGTTAGGGTTTCATTTGCCTTCTCCAATAAGAGTTTGGTGTTTTGTCAGCGACAAAAATAAATTTCCTGAGGTCAGCTTCTGGCAGCTTTTCAGTTCTTCTGTAAACAAATTGTGTCATTATATTGCGACTACAATTTATCAAACCAATGGTTTAGTAATACAGTGGAATCTCGATTTTACATTCCGCAATTTTATGTTTTTCCCGACTCTACACCATAAATTGGTAGCACCTGCGGAAAACCCATAAGATCTTCCTTGTAAGGTTTACCTCAATTCTAAGTTCTTGTGCAACATTTCGCTTGACTTCGTCCCGTTTTCATCCTATTGACATTTG
Organism: Schistocerca gregaria; assembly: GCF_023897955.1. Lineage (NCBI taxonomy): Eukaryota > Metazoa > Arthropoda > Insecta > Orthoptera > Acrididae > Schistocerca > Schistocerca gregaria. Next base: position 36,826,415 of record NC_064924.1, read on the forward strand.
ATGTGACTGAGCAAGTTATACTTAGCTCAAAAGATGGATGGTTTGCACCACAGGTGGTGGTGGAATTAAGGCAATATTTCAGGGGAGGGGTGAAATGAGGGAGGAAATGCTTATGTAATCCACAATTGGTGTTGCCAACACACCTTGTAACATTTAGCTTCATCGCACAGTTATGACAGAACTACTGCTAGGTTGCAGCGGTAATGGAAAAACAAGACAGTCTGGGAAGTGCTCCAGACTGAGCCAATATGTGATGTAGGGGCCCAGCCTCCACAATTTCTCGTGCCACTTATAACTCAGTCTCATCTTTTTGCATGTATTTCCGATGTATTGTATTCAGCAACAATATCAATTGTCAACCTTTTAAATTCAAACACTGAGACTCAAAGAATATGCTCGGTCATAATTGAGGAAACGTCACCCATTTCCGACTCTTATTGGTTGGTGACTTGTTAAGTCACCCAACAGCCAGTGCAGCCACCGCAACACACTACCACATGTAGTAAAATGAGCTCACCTACTGGATGCATGGAGAGGGGGAGTGGCCCTTCAGCAAAGGGAGTGCAGGTAGGTGTGAACGCATTTTGTGAAGTGCTGGAAAGATGCTTTTCAAGCAGATGACGTGCTATACAGATATGACACATGGAAATAGGAGGAGGGTTTTGCGATAGCAAATTTTAAAGATTTTTGTGTTCAAATCTGACACAATACAGTTGCAACAACTACCTACACTGCTCATGTATATACTCTGAACCACACACTATATCATAAAGCTTTGCAGTAGTGGTAGAGGGCATGAAGCAAACCTGAGCATTCTTTCAGATTTACATTTTACACAGTATACAGAAACTCACTGAGCCAACTTCTAATAAGCTTGTAACGTCAATTGGGGGAAAAACTCATTTTTTTCATGTCTGTTTCTCTCATCAAGGCTAAAATGACATTTTGATGGTGATGACCATATGAAGTGCAGCTCATAAGAAAGCATTAAACAATAGCAGCAATCATGACGAAGTATGTCATTAAGCAGATGTCTGCATTTACGCTTATGGATTAACCACGGTGATGTTTTTGGTTTAATACAACATGTTCATCAGTTTTTCATTTTTTATGGGTAAGCACAAAGGATGATCTCTCAAAAATGTGTGTTTTGAACGTATAATTTGTAGTCATCGTGTACTGGAAAACAGTTTGACTACCTTGTTCCCAGTTACAATATCACTTTTTTGTGAGTTTTTACTTGCTGTTTTTTTAAGAGCTGGTGAAATTCAATGCCAGAAATTGTTGCGTAAGCATTGTATTGTATTGTATATTTGATTTCCTTCACTTAGACAGATTTTACACAAAGTATTAGAGAGTATTGCAATTTTTAATCAAATATGTCAATTCAACGTGTTTTTGCTCATATTTTGGAGGCTTTAACATTTTTCTCAATTCTGTACTTTCCACAAATTTGCATTTTTGATTAGACTGCATGAAAATGTAAAATAGGGGTTTCGCAGTATTGGTATCTTTCAGCACCTGCCGTCTTTGGAATTCAAATAATTACATTCTTCTTTAAACTGAAGAAATTTTGCACATCAAGTGGAATAGCTTTGTAGCTGCTTCTCCCAAGGATCTCAGTTATTTCGAGGGGGATACCTTCTTCTCCAGGGGCCCTGTTTCCACTTCAGTCCTTCAGTGCTCCATTAAATTCTTCTCCCAAGTATCCCATCCCCATCTCATTTCCAGCTACTCTTTCTATTATATTTTCTTTTAGACATTCTGTACATTATTTCCAGCCTTTAGCCTTCATTTATGGTTAGTATTAATCCAAATCACATAATATGTTTCTTATATGATCTGCCATACTGGCTTGCAATCCAAAATCTTAACATGGTTCATACTTTTATTCTTGTATTGATTTTCCTGACTTTCCACAATTAAATAAAAAACTTTTCTTTGGCCCTCCGCTTTTAACATACAAACTTTTACTTACCTTCTAAGAGAAAAGTTTCTTATTTGTTGGCTTTTACCATCCTCATAACTGTCTAATGCTCTCCTTTTACTATTATTTTTTTACACTGATTTTTAACATAGTATATTATAAAATGTAAGTCAGAGAGATGCCAACATAGAATAAATAGTAAAAAGCATATTTTTCATTCCTAGACAGTTCTAAATTATTACTAGCAGTAACATCACACATCACCTACTCTATGATAAATATGTTAAAGCAGGCTGAAATATGCAAAATAACTGCACTATGTGAGATTTCATTATTACTTTTTTTTTTTCTTCTGTAGCATTTCAGTGTTTGGTTGTTTTCTTCTCCTATCAAAAATTCGAGGTTCTCAACTGTTCTCAGTTCCTCAAGTTTCTTTTTACTTCCAAAGAAAATTTCCTTCTTCTACTCTCTTCTTTTTGGGTTTTTCTTGGCTCTTTGCAGTTTTTCTTCACATCATCTGTGGTTAACTACCATTGGTCAACAGCATTTGGGTAAACCGTATAATCTTCATTCTTTGATGTAATCTTGCTGCATTTTCTACTGTTCTTTGGGCAACTAAACTTGTTCTGACTGTTACCAACAAAATTTCTATTTATCCAAAAATCAATCTCTGCTGTTGCACTTTCATGTGAAAAGACTAAACTCAGTTTAATAACTTGCCAAAGCTCCTGGTGTTTTTCATTCCTCATCATTAAATATGAATAAAAGTAATCTAGTATTGAAGAATAACTTGATTTTATGTAAATAAGTTTTAAAATTTTGTTCCAAAATGGTATGTGCTTCACAGCAAAGATTAATGTAATGGGCTTTGGTTTTTTTTCAACATTATGTCAGACATTCCATTAGCAGTGTAAAATGATTCTAAAATATGTTAACCCTCAATTTTCCTTGTCTCACTTGGTTACAGATTATTTAGCCTCCAATGTTGAGAAACTTACACAAAATGGTATTTTATCATTCTTAATAATCTTCTTCAACAAGTTATGTACAATAATTCGCAAATCAGAGACAAATAGTCAAATTGTAGTTTGAAACATTCTGAAAATGATGTACATTCTAAAGAAACAGTTTTGAAAAATACCAGTTTTAATTTATTAAAAAGTCTTTTGTTTGTGCTGAAATATTTCTCAGTGGCTTCAAATTTAGTTAATAAATCACTCAAAATTATCAAAACTCTGTCAAGGTGTGACACATTTTCTACCATTGAGTGGTTCAGTATTTTAAAGGAAACAATACTTTCTCATTTCAGTATATTCTGCACAGTTGGAAGGCGGATCATCGAAAATATATGTATTTTGCAAAACAATTACCCACACACCACTTGCAAAGCAGAGCTTATCTCTCCCCATTAACAAAAAGAAACCCAGAAACTTCAATGTTATGAAACTTCCTGGCAGATTAAAACTGTGCGCTCTCGCAGAAGAGCTTCTGTAAAGTTTGGAAGGTAGGAGACGAGATACTGGCAGAAGTAAAGCTGTGAGACCAGGCGTGAGTCATGCTTCGGTAGCTCAGATGGTAGAGCACTTGCCCGCAAAAGGCAAAGGTCCTGAGTTCGAGTCTCGGTCGGGCACACAGTTTTAATCTGCCAGGAAGTTTCATATCAGCGCACACTCCGCTTCAGAGTGAAAATCTCATTCTGGAAACTTCAATGTTAATGAGTTTTTTTGTTTGTCTGTGGAAATTTGAAAAATGTTTTTGGATCTAATAGTTGTATTCCTACAATAAAATTATCAAGTAAAACCTGTGAAGTAGGTGTGCTTAAAAACATGCTGTTAAAACACTTTACAAAACACGCAGCCTGCTGTGCATGCTGGGAGGATGAGTGAGTGGAGATGATAGTCTGGTGGTTCAAGGTGAAATGCTGTGGACAGTTAAAAGTGGCTTTTACTGAGTTCAGTACAAGACATAGCAGGGCAGGCATGCCTCTACTCATTGCCCCCTTGCTGGTGCTGATGAACGGGTAGTGGCTTCCACCCATAGCTGCTCAGCAGATGCCTCGAACTGCTGAGGCCGGCGGCCTTTGGAAGCCACGGCTGTCACCTTCAGCAATGCTACTTGTCGTGGAGTGAGGGCGTTACACTCAGGGAATGGCTCCTCGGTTTTGCACGTGGCCACAGTGCCGGCATGTGGAGACTGCCCAGAGTTCGACCCACTGCCCTCAGACAGGAGTCGGACAGCAGCTGGCACTACAGTGTCAGGTCCTACTAGGATTTCGGTGCCCATGGCAACAGGCGAGGATGGCAGGTCAGCAGGGCTTTGATACCAAGTCTCATGAAGGACTCACTGTTGGTGGCAGCTGCAGTCCAGTCCCAAAACCATGCGGTTCCTGGAGATTCTTGTTGTCCGACATAGCTCTGGCGTTGTGGTGGTACGACCAGTTTCTGGTGGCGCGAAGTGCTCCCTGCCTTAAAATCCAGACTTATTTAAATGCCTCCTGTGCCTATTTCTTTCACTAAATTCCAGCACCTTGTTACACCACCAATAACAAGAGACTCAACCTAGTGAGGTGAAATAGCCCCACTAGCTACACATTTATCACTGTGTGGTGCCATTTACTGCTGTGCTCTGCTACTCTTGCTTTGCAATCCAATGGCATGTCTGTTGTTGTGATCAACATGCACCCATGCTGGTGGCTACTGATACACAACCGTTAAACATTCTGTGGTGGCTTCCACATTACTTCTCCTTACTTTTTCTAAGGATTTACAATTTTTGTCCAGACAAAACTTTACTTCTACTGATATCAAAAAGCTTCACAAAGATATCCATCTGATTCATCTTTAAAATTTTATTTAATGTCACATGAAAACATAGGGCAAAGTCATCAGACTGATGCAGCTTATTTTTATGGCCATGAGAAAAGTAGGCAGCAAGTCCATAGTCGATCATATATTTGCGCTTTGTTGCACTCAGTTTGAAGATAAAAGCAAGTGAACTATCTGGAAACAACAGTTTGAATGTCTCTCCAGCATCTGAACACAAGTTCAATAAAAACTTCTCATTAACATCTTTCAAGGCCATTATTGCTTAAGCTTCTCTAACAATGTCCCTTGCACAAAATGATTCCCGCAACTGTCTAGAATCTTGGTGCACTTGCAGATGCACTTGAAAAGTTTTCAAGGGAGTTGATCTTCTTTTTTATTTTAAGAAAACTCAAGCGCGCTTCCCCTTTAGAATGAGATATTTCAGGCTGATTCTCACACCTGACAAATCAAAAGATTTTTTGCATATGTTGCAGTAATATTTTCTTAACCAGCTAACAAACTGAGGTTTGACCTCAGAGTTTATTCACTGTTCACTGAAAAAAGTTTTTTTGATGACCTTTTAATAACACTCCTATAGAAAATAGATAATTTATGGTAACTACTGTCCCCACACCCTCCACCCAACAGTTTCCATACTCTTTATCCTATCATCTCTTTCCCATTCTCATCTCCCACCCTGTTTATTTGCCACTGTCTGCAAATGCAACCACCCGTCTTTCCCTGATCCTCTCCTTTTCTGCTCCCTTCTCCCCTCACCTCCCTACCCCGCAACCTCCTGACGCTGCACCTGTTGGCATCCTAGCAACACTCTACCAGACAGCATTTGTCTCTTTTCCCCATCCACACACTACAATCCCTTCCTGTTCCCTGCTCCTCCAGATTGCTGCTGGTATCCCATGTGCATTATGGCCCGACATGCTTTAGTTGGCAACCATGTGTGCCTTTATGTCTGTATGAATGGTGTGTGTCTCTTTTTCACTGATGAAGGCTGTGATTGAAAGCTTTATGTAAGTGGCTTTCAATTGTGCCTGTCTGGAACTTAACATGTCTTCTTTATGGTAAGTAGCAATTTGTCTTTCCCAACATTGTTGTACACAGAACATTTCTTAGTTCAAAAACGTATTCTTGGCTGTGAGAATGTGGCCAGAAACATAGCTTATTACAATATTGTAGATCTTGTTATAAATGATAATCTATGCTTCTGCTGATATAATCTGCCTCTGTAGCCTAGTGTCAGTATGGATAACTGCCACAGGAGGGCCCAGATTTCATTCCCATTCACGTCAGAGATCTTGTCCCCTTGGGGATTGGGTGTTGCGTTGTCATCATCATTATTGATGCACAACTCGCTTAAGCGGTGTCCAATATTCTGACTTCCATTATGTGGCTGAACAACGCCAGATGGGGTCCCCAGCCAAAAAATTATTTCATTTTTTTCTGCTGATATATTGTCCTTTGCCACTAATTCTATGCATGTCCTTTCTTCTTGTTCCTATGCGCATATTCCAAGTATTGTGTGTGTGTGTGTGTGTGTGTGTGTGTGTGTGGGTGTGTGTGTGTGTGTGTGTGTGTGTGTGTGTGTGTGTGTGTGTCAAAACGTGTTTTTGTGCTACTACAAACCATGATCGCTTTGTTGAATATTAAAGCAAAAAACAACATGATATGGGCCCAGTTTACTTAGTCCGCCCTTTAAATGCTGTTTGCTAAAAATTATGAAATCACAAATAACTAAATTCAGTTATCTGTTCGAAGCTGGAATTATGACATTAAATTCATTACTATTTACAAATTTGAAAGGAAGAAAGAACTACAATTCATGTGTTTGCAATGACAAATATCTTCAACAAGAAAAGTTATGGGAATACATCTGCCGGACATGTAAAGGACAAGCTGGAAGTATGTGGTGCTGGGCAAAAATAATACTGTCACTCGATCCAGCAACTGCCACGCACCTGCGAAATAGAACTGCAAAAGAAGCCCAGGAAAAATGAAAACAGGTATATGAAGACTCAAGATTTCACAGAAAAATTAGTTTGCTGTCTATATTCCCACAATAGGGGACTGGAGAACTGTACAGTTGGGAAACTGTACAACAGTAGAAGAATATGTATCCACAATAATTTCCACTTATAAGTTAACTGCTTTGAATTTTGAAGTGAAAGATGAGTGGGTAACATGCATTTTATTGTCACTGTTACCAGATGACTACAAAGATATGATCACGAGTCTCCAAAATTCCAACTTACCAATAACTGGAGATTAAACTGTTGCAGGAAGTGAAGTACAAAAAGAACTGCTAGTCTGTCAATAGTGACACAGTTCTTCAGCTGAACAAGAAAGATAAATTTTGTGTGCAATTCCCACAAGGGACTAAGAAGCTACAACTGTAATAAGTATGGTGACACTGCAAGAAACTGATGTAGCAAAAACAAGGGAAATAGCAAATAATCAGAAGGGAATTACAAGACATTCTTCACTGCAGCAGGTAAAGCCATATACAGGGTGTTACAAAAAGGTGAGGCCAAACTTTCAGGAAACATTCCTCACACACCAAGAAAGAAAATATATTATGTTGACATGTGTCCGGAAATGCTTACTTTCCATGTTAGAGCTCATTTTATTACTTCTCTTCAAATCACAATAATCATGGAATGAAAACACACAGCAACAGAACATACCAGCGTGACTTCAAACACTTTGTTACAGGAAATGTTCAAAATGTCCTCCGTTAGCGAGGATACATGCATACACCCTCAATCGCATGGAATCCCTGATGCGCTGATGCAGCCTTGGAGAATGACATACTGTATGACAGCCATCCAACATACGAGCACGAAGAGTCTCTACATTTGGTACAGGGGTTGCATAGACAAGGTCTTTCAAATGCCCCCATAAATGAAAGTCAAGAGGGTTGAGGTCAGGAGAGCGTAGAGGCGATGGAATTGGTCCGCCTCTACCGATCCATCGGTCACCGAATCTGTTGTTGAGAAGCGTACGAACACTTCAACTGAAATGTACAGGAGTTCCATCGTGCATGAACCACATGTTGTATTGTACTTGTAAAGGCACATGTTCTAGCAGCACAGGTAGAGTACCCCATATGAAATCATGATAACGTGCTCCATTGAGAATAGGTGGAAGAACATGGGGCCCAATCAAGACATCACCAACAATGCCTGCCCAAACATTCACAGAAAAGCTGTGTTGATGATATGATTGCACAATTGCATGTGGATTCTCATCAGCCCACACATGCTGATTGTGAAAATTTAGAATTTGATCACGTTGGAATGCAGCCTCATCCGTAAAGAGAACATTTGCACTGAAATGAGGATTGACGCATTGTTGGATGAACCATTTGCAGAAGTGTACCCATGGAGGCCAATCAGGTGCTGATAGTGCCTGCACATGCTGTACATGGTGTGGAAACAACTGGTTCTCCCGTAGCACTCTCCATACAGTGACGTGGTCAAAGTTACCTTGTACAGCAGCAACTTCTCTGACGTGCTGTTTGAGGCTTTCCCGGTGCTGCATCTGCTTGATAGGTTCACGGGAATTACACCAGATAATATTGTAGAAACCGCACAATATTTCAGCGAGACAACTGCCCGCCATCTTCAGGTGCTACTGTCGCGTCGCTGAGAAGCTCGCCAATTTATATGCACATAAATTGGCGAGCTTGGCGAGCTTCTCAGCGACGCGACAGTAGCACCTGAAGATGGCGGGCAGTTGTCTCGCTGAAATATTGTGCGGTTTCTACAATATTATCCGGCGTAATTCCCATGAACCTATCAACCAACTTCTCTGACGCTGACATTAGGGTTATCGTCAACTGCATGAAGAATTGCCTCGTCCATTGCAAGTGTCCTCGTCATTCTAGGTCTTCCCCAGTTGCGAGTCATAGGCTGGAATGTTCCGTGCTCCCTAAGATGCCGATCAATTGCTTCGAACGTCTTCCTGTCGGGACACCTTCGTTCTGGAAATCTGTCTCGATACAAACATACCGCGCCACGGCTATTGCCCAGTGCTAATCCATACATCATACATCTGCCAACTCTGCATTTGTAAACCAACTGCAAAATCACGTTCGTGATTAACACTAACCTGTTGATGCTATGTACTGAAGTTCTTGATGCTAGTACTGTAGAGCAATGAGTCGCATGTTAACACAAGCACCAAAGTCAACAGTACCTTTCTCCAATTGGGTGACTGGCAGTGAATCGAGCAAGTACAGTACATACTGACGAAACTAAAATGAGCTCTAACATGGAAATTAAGGGTTTCCAGACACATGTCCACATAACATCTTTTATTTATTTGTGTGTGAGGAATGTTTCCTGAAAGTTTGGCCGTACCTTTTTGTAACACCCTGTATAATGGCCAGAACATTTATTCTGGTGCTTCAGAATGAATTTAAGTAGATGGATGATAACTTCACAATCGGTACTGGTCAACTGACAGAATTTACCTACAGAAGGAATTGATGACACACACACACTGATGCACAAGTTGATGGAAAAAAAGACAAAAATTAAAACATCACGTACCATAGTTAAATATGAATTCACTTTATGTAAGATGGTGGATCAGAGACAAGCCATCATTTTTAAGTAACAATAAGGAAAAGACTGTTGCAATAGCAATAAATGATAATAGTATGTACAAATTGAAGCAACCAAATAATTATTTCGTTAAAGCCAAGTCCATATCAACTGTTAAACTTGTGGCAAAGAAGATTACGACATTTAATATTTGACAGAATGGAAGCTTTTCAGGAAGATATGTCTAATGATATTATTATATGGGAACTATTGGTTCTCCACATATTATGTGCTTAGAAAGTAGATGGACAACATTAGCCTTCCAACTTTACGAGTTCTACATCTACATCTACATTTATACACCGCAAGCCACCCAACGGTGTGTGGCGGAGCAAAAGGTATCTTTGTGTGGACTGATGCAAACAAGCTCTAATAGATGATCACTCAAGAAATAAATTTTTGTACATAAAGTCAAAACCATTTACAATAATGTCAAAAGAACTGAAGGTTTACAGTTGTTATAGCTGATAATCACACAAACTGGATTTTTACTTTGTTGGTGGCTGCTGTGGCCGAGCAGTTCTAGGCGCTTCAGTCCTGGACCACACTGCTGCTATGCTCGCAGGTTCAAATCCTCCCTCGGGCAGGGATGTGTGTGATGCCCTTAGGTTAGTTAGGTTTAAGTAGTTCTAAGTCTAGGGGACTGATGACCTCAGATGTTAAGTCCCATAGTGCTTAGAGCCATTTGAACCATTTATTTGCTTTGTTTCTTGATATATATAAAAAAAACTGTATCTGTTAATCTTAGGCTAGCACAGAGTTAATACTTCAAAAAGTAGCACGAATACAGTACACTTACAGTATTTTTGGAGAGGGACTGATGAGGTATTTTTTATGTTTATGCAATATGTGCAGCAAAAAAAAAAAAAAAAATACCAACAAAATTTAAAAACCTTTAATAAGTGAAGATACAAATAGCAAGAATGTAAATTGTTCAATAATGTCGGACATGGTCTTGGATAATGAATGAGATAAAAACTTACTGTATAGTATACAATTTATAAATGACACAACTTCATTCCTGTTACTGTATTACAATAATTAATCAACAGTAACAAAATTAAAAGACAGTATTCTATACATAAATTACACAAAGGCCTACACTTTCTCCTATGTTTCTCTTTAAAATGTTGCACAAATGTGATGTACTGCATATAACACACTGAAAATATCTAATACACACAACCACAGAACATTAATAACAAATACACTATACACTTCTGTACTTCGCAAAAATAACACATACTGTAATTTAATCTCTTCCTTTTCCCATATTTCCACTATCAGCTGATGTACCAATCCTGTTAGGTGTTCACCTCCACCCCTGATCATCTCTGCTGAAATGTTGTTTTTAAATTGAGCCTTATTATTCCTAATGCTTTTAACTGCTTTCCTAACTTCCTCTATTGTTGGTATAGGTACAGGTCTTTCATCCTGAGTAACATTCCGCCACGGTTGCTCACACACTGTTTCATTTTCTTCGAGAACTACTCTTTCTGTAGTGACATTCAGCAGCTCACTGGAATATTCAACCCATTGGTCTAAAACCTGTTCTTCTCCTCCTACAAAATTTCCTTCTTGATCTCTGCAGAATACCGTATGTGGTTGGAAGCCTTTCTTCAGTTCCTGAACGCTCTTGTACAATTTTCTTACTTCTTGATCATTACAGTCTTCTTCTAGCTCCATAATCCACCTCCGCTCTAATTCTCATTTCTTTCTTCTGCAAATCCTATCTGCCTCTTTCATCAATTCTTTTGTATTACATCTGGTTGCCCTGTTTATCACTTTCTTCCTTGGCTCTTCCTCTCTTCCACTGCCTTTTTACAATATTCATCATACCATCCTGCCCTTTTCACTCTTTCTTCTAAACCTCGAACTTTTTCTGCAGTTTCTTGTAGAGCCTCTTTAATCATACTCCACTTCCCTTCGATGCTTTTCAGAGCTTGGCTTTGTTTAGCCTCACACTTATTCTACAGTTCTGTTTCATACTTTTCGGGTACCCCCTCCTCTTTCAATTTGGAAACACTATATCTTTGTGGAGCTTTTCCCTTCCCTCTGGATCTATAGACAGCTATGCAGTGCTTGCATTTCACTCTTACCATATAACAATCCGAATCAGAGTCAGTCCCCCTGTTAAGGATACTGATCTGTAATTTTGCAGGTCCCAACTTTTTCCCTTCTTATACAAAGAATTCAGCCGTGCTTTTTTCCAGTCATTTGAAATTTTGAACTGGGCAAGAGATTCACTATAAATGCAAGCAAAGTAAGGTGTCAATGTTGTTTAAAACCAAATTGGGATTCCATATGGACCTGGCAACTTATCTGTTTTCAACTCTTTCAGTTGCTTGTCTATGCCAGAGACGCCTATTACTTTGCCCTTCATATGGGAGTCTGTGTGACGGTCAAATGACAGTATGTTTGCACAATGTAGGAATCGTTAAATATGAAATTTGTAATTTCAGCTTTCTTTTACTGCCATTCCAGACTGATCAACAAGCTTAGCAATTTTATATAGTACAAGAATTTTCTTGGGTTCTCAGAGTTTTGCTAATATAAGGAGATGGTAATCGCGTGCCTCACACATTGATTTTTTTACAGATCGACAAATCTCTAAAACTTCTGCTTGTCATTTAAGCACTCTGTTTTGAACCGAGAGTGCAATAGCCTTAGCTTCATCAGCATTTTCCAAATTTTGCTATTAAACCATCCAGTCCCTGACACATCCCCAAGCCCTATCCTGCTAATCCTCGCCTCCCCACCTCTTCTGTAAATCTGTTACCTACCTCAGCTCAGACCACTAGGCCTCAGTGCCCAGAGACAACAGTGGCCATGTGTGCGTGTGTGTTTTACAGACCTTGGCTGATTGCTAATCGAACAGTCTGGGCCTACTTTTACATATGCCTGTCTGCTACTCAATGCCTTAATATGTGATGATAGCAATCAATCCTAAATCATATTGTTATTCCGTCCCAGATTTCCCGTAGTTTGAAAAGTGATGAAAGGATTCTGAAATATAATTTTTGATAAAACAGTTCACAAATGAGAATTGTTTAGAGACAAAAGCTTTATGCAAGTTAAATGTAGCTCTTTGGCTTAAATATCCTGACTAATCATTTTTGTTTCTGAGAGAAAATGAAAATTATTTGTGAAAGATGCCATGTCATCGTATGGGAGAGCAGTTTCTTAGATCTGATGAGCTACTGAAAGAAGTTTATTCAAATGGTAAAAACATTTACTGCCAGAGGAGTGAAAGTCAATGTAGTTCATAAACAGAACTATGGACATAAATTGTAGTAATCTGTAAGATTATATAGAACTATGAATTGTGCAATCACTGTTAATTTTCAGCTTTCAAAATCAATATGCTTTCATTGCACCTTTCATACTTTGTCTTAGCTGTATTCAAGTCTGCTGCTGCTTCAACATGTACCAGAAAAATAGTTGACAAACTAAACAATCTTCAACATAAACATTTACTGAAACCATACATTTAACTGTACATCAGTCTGTGCCTATAGCACATGTAAAATTCTTCCTCAGCATCTTCAGACAGTGATACATCGGGCACAGATGGGGAAGCATTATTCATCAACAAAGAAAGAAAAGCAATTAAAATTAATAATCATCTGTGTATATAGGAGCCCTGATGGGAACTTAACTGATTTCTGTCACCAACTAGAAGCAGCTTTAAATACTATAAAAAACTTCAACAAAACAGTGATCATATGTGGAGATTTTAATATAGATTTTCAAGAAATCTCAAAAGACCAACAAAGCTTGATGACCCTACTGGAAACATATAACATAAAAACCACCACTGACTCTCCTACAAGAGTTACACCAACAACTAGTACAACAATTGATCAGATATTAATACACACAAATGTAAATAACAATTTCTGTGCCGGAAATCTTAAAACTGGCTTCAGTGATCACTATGCACAGTTTATTGCTTTGCACACCCTAAGTGAAACAACTGAGAAAGAGGAACTTGTAAAAGAAGCAAGGAAATTCACTAACAAACGAATAAACCTTTTTGTACTGAGACTAAGTGAAGAAACTTGGTATGAAGTGTATACTTGTGAAAATACTAACAAAAAGTTTGAAAAATTCATGGAAATCTTCATGTCATACTTTGAAGCTGCATTTCCATTAAAAAAGCAAAAATGTCAACCTAACTTCAAAAAGAACAAATGGATTACAACAGGTATTAGAATATCTTGTGCAGAGAAAAGAAGATAACACACTATAGCAAAGACACAGAACATGCCTCCTGAATTTCATTTGTACCTGAATAATTACAAGAGGATCCTCAAAAATGTTGTAAGAAAAGCTAAAACAATGGCAAATGACAAATACATTGAAAATTCAAAAAACAAATCTAAAGCTTTATGGGAAATTATAAAAAATCAAACAACAAGTGAAACTAAACAATATAAAAATATGAACTTATGTTGCCCAACAGAAATTGCAGGGAACTTCAACAAATATTTTGCAAACGTAAGTGAACAGTTGGTGAGTGGACTGGAAGAACACAACAAAATATCACCTCCATCATGCAATAGAGTGAGAAATGTGTCTACATCTTTGTTCCTTTCACCCACAAATTCTGAAGAAATTTTATCAGTTATAAAAACCTTGAAAACAGGGTACTCATGTGGAATTGATGGAATACCAGATGCAATTATTAAAAAATGCTGTCTTGCCTTAGCTGAACCCTTGACACATTTGTGCAACAGCTCACTGGCATCAGGAACCTTCCACTCATGCTTGAAAACAGCAAAGCTGAAACCACTGTTCAAAAAAGGAAATCCAGAATGTGTTTCAAATTATAGACCAATAGCCCTACTGCCTATATTTTCTAAAATTTTAGAAAACGTTTTTTATAAGAGATTGTCTGATTTCCTAAATAAAAATAAAATTCTATCTCCTTTACAACATGGCTTCAGGAAAGGCTATTCAACTGAAAGTGCAATATTTCAATTTCTTAATGAAATCTATGGTAAACTGGATGCAAGTGAGTTTGTGACAGGCATATGTCTTGATTTATCTAAAGCTTTTGACGTCATTGACCATAATGCCCTACTGCAGAAGCTTGACCAGTTAGGAATTAGAGGTATATCCAATGAATGAGTGGCTCAAGACATACCTATGTGGTCGCAAACAGGTGGTTGAAGTGCAATATACTGACCATAACAAAATCAGCTACTTCTATTCAGGATATGAAAATGTGAAATATGGTGTCCCTCAAGGATCAGTATTAGGTCACATTCTGTTTCTCCTCTATGTCAATAATCTTATGTACAACAAGTATTGCCACACTACCCTCAAATTTGCAGACGATACAAGCTTCCTTATTAGTGGTAAAACAGAAGAAAAACTAAAAGACTCCGCTATACAAACAATGAACAGTGTAGAACAGTGGTTCGGCTACAACAAGCTAATTATAAACAAAGAAAAGACAGTAGCACTGAACTTCTATGATGTAAAAGGAAGACACCACGCAAACATAGAAATAGAACTCAGGGACAGAGTTCTTGAAAGTGTTAACAGCACTAAATTTCTGGGACTCTGGCTCCAGAACAACACAAAATGGGAGGTACATATTGAATATTTGCAAAGAAAACTAAGCAAAACCTGTTACATGATAGGGATCTTAAAAACTTGTTACAGCAAAGCAGCCTGTTAAATGTATACTACTCCTATGTGCATTCTGTAATTAAATATGGCATAATCTTCTGGGGCAATACAACAACAAATATTAAACTTTTCAGGGTGCAAAAGAGAATACTAAGAATTATTGAAGGGGTAAACAATACGAAATCGTGCAGACCCATATTCAAAAAACTGTCAGTTCTTCCTCTTCCTTGCATTTTTATCTACGAAACATCAGTTTTCATCAAACAATATATTGATAGACACACAGATATCTTATTAAAAAATGAAGATATACATGCACACAATACAAGGCAAAAATCTGACCTTCATGTGAAACAGGTGAGAACATCACTGTGCCAAAAAGGCACACTACATACTGGGATAAAGATTTTCAATAATCTACCTAAACATATTAAATCAATAGGTAAACTCTGTAGTTTTAAAGGCTGAAGTAAAGGCATATTTAATTGATCATTGCTTTTACAGTCTGACAGAATATATAAAAGCCAAACAACAAAAATAAAGACGGATTATTAATATTCTACTTTGTATGTTGCCTGTGATGTTTGTTGTATTTAAGAATCTGTGCTAAATTACCTGACTATCTAGTCCTTAGCATTGCAATACAAACTGTATTTTTATCTTGTAAATACCTAACCATGTCCAATATCCTTGTATATATTCTATACATATAGGATTTGAAGGACTAAATAAATAAATAAAACTACATACAGCCTTAAAATGGAATCAAATTAGATACAGCGTGCCAGTAAACAAGATGTAGCATTATTTATTTCACTGTAATTATGGTACTGAGTAGAAGGTTTTACCAAAACAGTTTTAAATATACCTAATTTATACAGTGGACATAGAAAATGCGTTCTGGGCAAAGTAAAATCTGAATTTATCCTGTAAAAATAACTCTTTAGCCTGCCAAGATAGTTGCACATGGTAGTATTTAGTTTCTGGGATTTGGGAGGCAGATGGTAGGTTAACAACAAGTGCCGGTTTCCCATATAACTAGGAGAATACAGTGCTGCTACCTATAGTGTGCAGACAGGTGGGGTACACAAATTCCTTATGAGGGAGAGGGGGAATCTTCTATCACCAATATCACCACATAATGATTATCACGCTAACCTGCTCTGGTATGGAATGACACGAGGAAGAAGTAGATATGGAGGACTCCTTACTAAAACGATCCAACACAATGAATGGACCAATGTAGCGTAGTTGTTCTTACACTTCACTGCATGCATAGTACTTTATTAAATAGCTGTGTGCATCAAGAATGTAATCTTCTCAGTAACTGACAATAGCTTAGTTGTTTTATTGTTATTTTCTCATTTTACCAGAATGCAGCACTAAAAAATTTTACTTCATACAATTCCAAGATTCTCAGACGGCTAATGGCAGCTGTGGATAAATGATAATTGTGGGACACTGACTAGGTTATTTGTGTAGTTTATCGACGTACCCTGTAGTGGATGCTACTGCCTGTTAATATGCAACTTGACTCGATCCACATCTCTAATGGTTCTCCTTCATGATGGGATTTACAGCACATTTTATTTGAATGCAAAAATGAAGAACGAACTTTACTAAATATGAGAGAACTTGGAAGTGGCTAATAGGGCTTAAGCATTAGATGAGAATCTGAAGCTACGATTTGGTATTGAAACTAGTGTACTAACTTGTAACTTTCTGTGTTCCAATAGCGTCGGATGTGAAATCGCTTGATAAACCTTGAGACTCGAGGAGAAACTGTACAGCTTGGCCATCAAAATTCATGTCTGAAAATAAATCATGAAAAGGTATTTGATATACGAGTACCCACTGGAAAAAATTACAAATTTCATCACATTACACACTTTGAAGAGCTTCATAAATATTTGCCATCACACAAACGATGATCCGACTTCACAGGAACTTTAACCATTTGCAGCACAAAACCTGAGTCGAACAAAACAACAAACACAAAAGGTCTACAAATTAAATTTTCATCGTTATTTTGCGGTTGTGTAAAGTTTACATGAGTCCATGTTTTCATACAGACGTCCATTCATTCCACTATCGATACCACTGAGGTCGACCTTAATTCCAAGTCTCGTGTGATTTCGGCAGAATATAATTTCCAGCAAGGCTAGACCAGTCTTGTGTACGCATACAAGAGTGTTCCGACAGCAAAACACGGGAAGTGATGTATATTGGCGGATTGCAATGTCTGATTGTTGCTGTTTTCGTCAATATTCTAGCGTGCTCCATCGAATTGTAGTAGGCATTCAGCAAAAGGCAACAAGTTATTCTAATTTCTAAAAGTGCCTTTACATTTCCCGATTTGTCTGTGCAGTCTAGATTCGCAACCAGTGTCTGCGCCTTTTACTTTGCATTTACACGTTCCGACTGTAGGTACAGTTTTGCTCAGTGTTGAATTTGTCGGGCAATAGTATAGAGGTTATGGCCAAATTGAGTAAATCTGCTTATAAAGCAATTTTGCAGTCTACGGGTATTATTTCGAAAGTTGAAAAGAAAGAGGTCACAACGAAAAAAGTGGACAAAGCACTGGCTTGTAAACCGTGCGTCACACTCATACGTTAATCTTATCAACGAGCTAAAACTGGAAAAAGATGACTGATCCACCTATTTGAGAATGGATGAAGAAACATTTTAACGTTTTGTGACATGTGAAACCATACATATATTACAGTGTAATGAGAAATTTAATAAGTGCTTACGAGAGGCTTTTAGTGACACTGACTGATGGCATTCCAGATAAAGTACTTAAACACAGCATAAATATTGCTCGTCCCCTTGTAGACATAATTAATGCCTCTTTCAGCACTGGCACTTCCCGAAAGCTGTCAATAATAAAACCATTATATAAAAATGGTGATCCTCATGATGTAAAAAACTTCAGACCCAGATCCTTGATATCTTCCTCCTCAAAAGTTATTGAAAGAATAATACATGAAAGACTCTCCGCTTTCCTGAACACAAGTAGAATATTAGTCAGTGAGCAAAATGGCTTCAGAAAAAATAGGTCAACTGAAACCCCTGTATATAATTTCATAACACTTCTCTGATCTCTATAGATCATAACGAAGTAAACTGTGGGGAGTTTTTAGATTTATCAAAGGCATTTGATGTTATTGATCACGAATTATTGCTTGAGAAATTATATTGCTATGCTGTACGTGGTACTGTTCACAGCTGGTTTAAATCATACCTGTCAGACAGATACAAGAAAGTAGAAATAGTTCGCAAAGGAACCTCTTACTTTTCAGAATGTAAGAAAGTTAGTAATGGAGTGCCACATGCTTCCATGCTGGGACCCCTCGTCTTCTTGATTTTCATAAATGACCTAAACCAAACTGTTTAACACTAGCTAATGCTGCATTGTGTGTGGACGATACAAGTCTTTTTATTAAAGCTCAGAATAAGACTGATTTGCAACACAAAGTAGAAATAACAAAAGAAGAAGCAGTAAAATGGTTTCGAGATAAATGTTTATTTGTAAATGAGAAAAAAACAGTATGGATGAATTTCAGCCATGTATCGAATAAAGAAAAGCCCAATATAGTTTTGAACTTGGTGAACAGAAGATTTTACAAATTTCAAACACAAAATTTTTAGGTATCTGGTTAGATGAGCATCTAAAGTGGGATAAACATATTGAATTGCCCAATAAAAAGCCAAGTAAATGCTGCTATATACTCAGAAGGCTGAAAAACTGCTGCAGTGAAAAAACAGTAACATGTGCTTATTATGCTCTTATGCATAGTCTATAGCGGTATGGTGTCTTATTTCCGGGAAATTCAAGGCTGACAAACCGGTCATTCATTATTAAAATACGAGCATTAAGAATAATGAAAGGGGCTGCACCAAGAGAGCCCTGCAGGGAAATTTTCAATGAATTTCAAATAATGTTGCTTCCATCTTTATACATCTACGAAACTATCTACTTTTTCAAATCTCACTCCCAATTTTCTTCTTTAAATAATGAGTGCCATGACTACCCAACAAGACACAGGAACGATTTCCACAGAGAAGAAAATTGCAACATACAGGGTACATTCCGAAAGTAATGCAATTGAATTTCCCGCACCGCTCCTAGTAGTCGGAGTGGGAGCGGGCCACATGGAGTAGGTGGGGGGGACGCTAAGCTTTGCCGCGAAACCGGTTTCAGTGCTCTCCGAGCTGTGGAAGCGGCAGGACGTCTGTTATTGTAAACCTCTGCGCGCCGACCGTGTCACGGAAAAAATGGAATCGACGATCGAGCAACGTTACGCGATTAAGTTTTGTGCTAAACTGAACAAATCTTTTGAGGAGACTAACAAAATGATTCGTGAGGCTTACGGGGACTCTGCTCTGTCCTACTCACAAGTTTCGAGGTGGTTAAACGCCTTTAAGGAAGGCCAGGAAGAGGTTCACGACGAACAACGCTCTGGGCGGCCGTCAACCAGCAAAACCGGCAACAATGTGGCTCGTGTGCGACAACTGTTGGACTCTGACCGTCGATTGAGTATCAGGATGGTTGCCAATGAACTGAACTTGTCGTCTACTGTTGTTTTTCGCATTGTTACTGAAGATGTAGCGATGAGGAAAGTGTGCGCCAAGCTCGTGCCCAAGGTGTTGTCAGACGACGAAAAGACCAACCGAGCGGAAATTTCAAGTGAACTTTTGCAACGTGTTGAAATTGAACCTGACTATTTGGACAACGTCATCACTGGTGATGAAACCTGGGTTTTTGAATACGACCCAGAAACAAAACGCCAAAGCTCTGAGTGGCACACTGATCAGTCCCCCAAGCCCAAAAAGGCAAGAATGAGCAAATCAAAAGTGAAAACAATGCTCATTGTCTTTTTTGATAGCAAAGGAGTGGTCCATAAGGAGTTTGTTCCTCAAGGACAGACAGTTAATGCTGCCTACTACGTGGATGTGCTGGAAAGACTCCGCAAAAGGGTCGTCAGGACGAGAAAGGACATCTCCACTACCTGGCAACTCCATCACGACAACGCGCCTTGCCACAACGCGCTACGAGTCCGCGAGTTCCTGGCCAAACACCAGGTGCCAACGCTGCCCCACCCTCCCTATAGTCCTGACCTCGCCCCAGCTCACTTCTTTTTGTTTCCTAGGATTAAGTCAGCCCTGAAAGGAACCCTTTTTCGTCCATAGACGAGATCCAATCCGCCGTGACGAAGACCTTGCGAGAGGTCCCAGAAGACGCCTTCCAGGGCGCGTACCGGTCATGGCAGAGTCGCTGGAAAAAATGTGTAGAGGCCCAAGGACAGTACTTTGAAGAATTTTAAGTGTTTGTGCAAATCTGTTCAATAAATTACTTTAAAAAAATTGCATTACTTTCGGAACGCACCCTGTATCACCCCAAAATCCTTTTTAGCGCTCTTCTCTTAAGCATCAGAAAGAAAGAAAAGTTTTACATTTTTAAAAATGAGCTTAAAACAATGTTATTAAGAGAATGTTTTTCAGTTTTACAGAGAACATGGATTTTCAGAACATAGTAACATAGTGATAAATGATAATGATAATGCATATTTGAACAAATGTATGAAAATAGTCTGCCTGTACACACTATAATTAATTAATTATTGTTTGTTCTGTTATTCTCTACTATAGTGGTCAATGATAATGATAAGTCATATCTGAAAAACAAATGTATGAAAATTAACAATGATTAATTATTGTTTGTTTTGTCATTCTCTGCTATAAGCTGCATGATATATATATTTATGTACGTTTTAACAATGTAGGCCTATGTTATTCATTTACTGTATAATTACAAACTCATATAATGAAACATGATAACTCCTATATCATTGTATATGATAAAATGGATGCTGAATAAATAACAATAACAAATTTCTAGCTACTGCCAGAAGCCACACTAGTCTTAAATTTTCTGCTGTGGTGTCATCATTGTCATCATCATTAACTCACATCATTCCAGAATCATGTCATGCTATATATGCAGTATTAAGACAGCAATATTTGAAGGCAAGAACAGAATCTAATCACATATCCTTTTTTTATTTTTTAGTGTGATTAAGTGTCTTAATATTGTACAATGACAGAACATAGTCAAATTTATTTACAAATTTATACATATATAATGTAGGGCTATTAAAATGTGAGACAATCTGAGACACAAAGATAAAATATTTTACAAAACTCATTCTGATTGAAGGCTTGAAAAAATACGTCACAGAACTCCCATGCACAGCTTTTGTATTGTTTGTTGGTAGTATACTGTTTCTGTCAATATTTTGCAATTGTGGCTCATAGAAAACTTCACTGATAAGCCTTTCGGTAAAAAGTCTTTGCACTTGATCTAGTTGTCTGAGCTTATCGGCATACACTGTCTCTGTAGCATCTGTAGTATCTTCTTTCTCCTGTGTATCTAATTTTTTGCAGATTATTGATAGAGGGTCTTCTTTTTTGTCTTCTACATGTAAATTTTGAGGTAGGTGTGTTTATGGTCGACACTGAAAATTTTCCCCCATCCAAAACGCTATCTTTTAATAGAAATTCTGGTTTTTCATATTCGTTAACTGTTTAATTATTTAGTTTTCGAGCACCTTTCATGTCCTGCGACAAGTGAAACATGCGAAGTACAAAACATATTCAACCATTTAGCCAGAAGAATTTTCTAGAAGAGCTACGTGTTTTCAACTACTGTTGGTAAGGGCCCACAGAGTTGTGGAAAACGCATTTGGGACTCTAACTGCAAGATTTAGGATATTGTACACAGAAATCGGTGTGAAACACCGCACACAGATGGCATCGTGGTTACATGCTGTGTTTTGCGCAATTTCTTGCCGCATGGGTATGCTTGTATTTATATTACACCAGAAGATCTGGAAGAATCTGTGTCCTAGAATAAAAATCGGCTAGTAGTGTTACAGATAGCATACAGCAGAAAGTATTAATTAGAGCTTAAGTCCATTCGAAAATATTTGTTGGGAATTTTGCAGACAAAACCACTGCAGAATGATTCAAATTCTGATAATATCTTTGAAATGTGGTGTATTTTACATACTGATGTGTGTTTTTATTGAACTCGCCTGTATAACGTTTTATATGTATGCAAATATGTCGCATTGATTAAAATGAGTAGATTTATAAAGCCTGCAATATTATTTCACTTACTGTATATTCTGATAAGTCAATGGTGTATGTTGATGGTCGAGGAACTTTCTGATAATGCAGAAAAGAAAGAAAATCAGAATACCACAATGTTGATGTATGTACGTCTTCACTGCTTGTCCCTGAACAACATGCCTGCTGTACTTTTTTACACATTTTATTAATTTTCTTTGCAACCATATCATGATTAGCTTTGACTCAACATCCTTAGTTTTGTTACCAATCCCTGATATACTTCACGTCTTTTGTTTCTCTCACTGTGCTCCTAGCTTTCAGTTTTCCAAAGAGATGGTAAAGTTCTATAAATTCTGTTACATATTCTCGGGAATAAATCTGCAAATCTTGAGACTCTCCAGAAACATCACTCTTACTGAATTCTGTTTTTCGCAATACCAGTCCAACAACGACACCACGCTCGCCAAAGCAACAATGGACTGAGTGATTAGTCTGAGATACTGCTTAGCTACTCAGACTTGTCTCTGTGAAGTCTGCGTGATTTCAAACCTAGCCAGACGTTGCACAGGCAGGACACAGACCAACAGCACAGACCAAAGGTTCTGCTGATGAGTAATATACGTGCAACGACTTGTCTGTGGGAACAAGTGTATAGATGGAGCTGAGGTGGCACCAACAAGTGAATAAATTGGCGAAAGAGGTCAGTACTGACAGATTTGCATTTGGAAATCTTTCTCACTGTACTGTCCCACAAGCAAGACAGTTAGTATACTTTCATTCAATCTGGCCTACAGCATAATCTTTTAAGAAATTCAGCTAACGTCTAAAACATTCTGCAAAAATATAATGTAATAATATTGTATAAATTTGATAAATGAACACACTTCAGGAGCCTTTCAGTGCACGGATTCTTATATTTACTTCCTGTTGTTGTAATGATGGTACATTTGAGATTTTACCTATAGCCTTATACAAAATATTAATTTGGTGTCACCACAAATTAAGAATTCCTTATACTTTGGATGTGGTTCTAACTAGAGGTCACATATCACAACATCTTTACATTATGGGTCAAAGTAGGTGAGTGGTATTAGACATTCCATTGGCTCAACATCTGTCATCTCTATTCATTATGAATGAAGACTCCTCAAAATGAAGCAGAAATAAACCATATACATTTATATTCTATAGAAGAATATCGTATTTTAGCTACAATCATTTTAACCAATCAACTTATTTACCCTCACGGTACTTTAAATGTAGTAGATTTCCATTTCTCTCAAACAATTTTGCAATCATTTTGTTTACCGGTTTTTGTCTCTCAGAAATTAGTATAGCTTGAAGTCTTTTCCTGAGTTGCTACTGCTGTGCAGTGAAGCATTAGCAAACACACCTTGCAAAATGTCAAAAATTTCGTTTAGAGACAATACATGTTGGAATGTTAACTTCTGTGAAATACATCACTTTCAATGTTTGACTGTCACAACAGTCTTGTTATTCGTAATGACCATCATGTCATGTCATGTCTACAATGCATCTGAGATGGCAACATTCACACAGGCCGTTAACAGACCATCACATCACGTTGAGATTTCTTCAGAATAAAGTTTTGATGGCGGCATCAGCTGCTAACATCAGAAGGTAACTCATTTTCACCAAACTCACATTTGCTGTAGTCGTAGCCAGGACATTGTTGGTCTGGAGATGTCCTAATGCCACAATGGTGGATGAGGGACAGCATCCTGCCAGAGATGGATGGTCTACTTCAACTTGTCTGTGAACACTTGAACATCACATTACTCTCATAACTTTCTGTAGATACCTCGCCTCCATCTTGTTTGTACCAGTCCATAGAGGCTCCAATGTCCCAACACAAAGGGTGTCTGGTGAATGAATGCAGCATTCCAACTGGCTGTTACTGACTTTACCCACCAAATTACTGATGCTGCCAGTGTGGGAGCATTGTCTGCCTTTTTTTCTGCAGACGAGACTTTCAGCTGCAAAACTATTTTGTACAGGTGGCCATACTGTACTGAAAGTTAAACCTTGCAAAAGTGGTCTACAGATAATGCAATACAGGAAGACACTTCCTCAATTAGCATGCTCTGTGACTGAAAAATGAAGCTTGAATATTTCAGTGTGAAATCGTTCTCCATTCCGACTATATACCACCACATACCGTATCTATGTAGTAAACATGCAGTTCGTATCCTACACCAAACAAAATCATCACTTCTGCATCCTCAATATAGCTAGCTACCACCGTACACTCGTACATATACTGCAGAGGCAGACAGGATGTGCACATGGACCGTATATAGTCCTCACAACACTAGATATTTGCCGCGAGGTCGGTAGGTCATCCACCACAACCGATGGTCACAAGTCATCACCACACATACTGGTCTGACGCGTGACCAGATCACCCTCAGCAGACTGAGGTCACTCTCCGAACTGTTGTACAAGGGCTGAGTCGGTACCCCTCGGCATAAAGGCGTTACTGTTTCTGGTCTCGACCTGCTTGCTTTCTACACCCATCTCCAGGCTCTGGGATTACAAGAAAACATGTATTTTCACATGGTTTCGAAGAATATCATACTATTTACACGATACTTCTCAATATCAAGCACATAGCAGTATGCTACTGATCGCTTGCACAGTATCATTCCGAAGATATAGACTGGAAATCATTTTTCTAGAAACCCGAAACTTTAGCGAGGTGCAGCGTGCTGTAAACCACTGAGTAACTAGAAGCTTACGATAAAGGATGACAGCCAAAACAGTTACAGGATAAAAATTTTATTACAATTCTTCTGCAACTGATTTGGCTGTCATCCTTTATCATGAAGAATTTCAACAGTTGCTGTTGCAGCCATGTTTAAAATCTTGAACTAGAAGCTTACCGTGTCTGCGGAGAAAACTCGAAAAAAATGTAGGACACTGGTATTTCCATTCGTAAATACGGATGTCGGTGATATATAGCAGATTAAGAATCATTCCTATAATTCACAAAGTGAATTAAGGTGCTTCTCATTTCTAGAGAACCAGCAAATGTGTCTTCTACCAGTCTTTCACCTGCTAGAATCACACCCCACAATCGATGTACTCCCAACCAAATAAAGATGGGAAATGTGCAGAAGCAGTCAACTGGACAATTTACATGGGAGGGAATAATGATCCAGCGGAAATAGTCGTCCATACTAAATCGTCTCAAATTTCCACAGGCAACACACATGATAACGAAGACTGTCCAGCACATACTGAGCATTGGCTCGCTATTCAGCCGTCTAGACGACGACACGGTTAGATCAGGTAGATTCCTGTATCCCAACAGGCCTTTCCATTCAGACAGCTCCTGCCATTAGCTGGAAACGTGAATCATTCCTGTCATAGGCCACCACCGGCTCCTCTCCCACCTCCCCCTCCAGACAGAATCGTCCTAGGAAACCACCCACATATATTTTACGAATATTACTTACAATTAAATATTAAGATCACGGTCTCAATTGGAAGACATTCCACAATTTGCTAATGGCAGTTCCTCTGGAAATAGAAATATCTGTACCATTCTTATGACTTGACATACTTTTACAAGGAAAATAAATCTTTCAGTCCCTCTGGGCTACTGCAGTATTCCATGTCAAATCCTTACCTTCCTTGCAACTGGACATAGACATTTTCTTTGCATATATCGGAAGATACACGCACACATATTTTATAAGGCTGATGCTCAAGGTGAACTTACCATGCATCCCCTACTACTAAGTATAAAACGTCGTCAATAACTGATTGCTGGCGATACGAAACAATACTGAGCGAAAATCAGCGATGGGTGTACATGTCTCGTAAGTGTTTCTTGGGAGCAGTATCACAGTGTCTTAGAAAGAGAAATGTAACCGTCTTATCGGCCGTGAGATGTTAAAAACACGATCGCAACGTCTATATTACTGTCACACGCGGTCTTGCTGCTACAGATGCTCACAAGTATCGCTAACGATATACATGTTAAAAACTGTACAAGCCTTATAAATAGAGGAATGGCATTAACTCTGAATGAAGTGTTTTTCCACACAAATACCGCGCCACTGAATATAGACAGTGCTAGCCGGAGTGTATATTAACAGACTGAAAGTGGGGTTACACGTCACCGACAGTGTAAGCTCGTAATAAATTTATCGACTTTAGAAAGTGATTTGGCTAAGGAACGTGGTATATGAAGCTGGTATTTGTAACTCCATCATACCACCACTAGATATTTCTGCACTATTTGCAACACATTCTGTCTCGTTGCCACATCAGAGGTTCTGCAATGTATTCGCAACGTTATAGACGATGGATGATTGAGAATGATCACGTGCAGTAGATGCTGTGCTGATTGAGGTCATAAGAAATGTACTCTAGCTTTTCAGATCTCTAATAATATGCTTTCTGGTAGAAATGCTGTCTGCGACCTGGAATCAAGTCTTTCCCATCAACCACATACCTGTGTTGGATACTATGGAGAAGTCCTTTAATGATAACATTCACTAGTGAATCATGTTTCTGGCATTCTCGTATATCGAAATGAGTCACCTTTTTAGAAACTGTGCTTGATATCGAGAAGTATCGCGTAAATAGTATGATATTCTTCCAAACCATGTGAAAATATATGTTTTCCTGTAATCCCAAAAATAAAATGTCTCTGAAGACTATGGGGCTTAACATCTCAGGTCCCCTAGAACTTAGAACTACTTATACCGAACTAATCAAAGGACATCACACACATCCATGCCCGAGGCAGGATTCGAACCTGTTATGTAATCCCAGAATCTGGTGATGGTCAGCTGGGAGTACTCTGGTCACACATCAGGCCAGTGTGTGTGGGGGAGTGCAGATGACTTGTGACTGTCAGATGTGGTGGATGACCTACCGACCTCGCGGCAAATATCTAGTGCTGAGAGGACTATATACGGTCCGTGTGCATATCCTGTCTGCCTCCACAGCATATGTAAGAGTGTATGGTGGTCGCTAGCTATATGCAGGATGCAGAAGTGATGATTTTGTTTGGTGTAGGATACGAACTGTGTGTGTACTACATAGATACGGTATGTGGTGATATATAGTCGCGATGGAGAACGATTTCACAATGAAATATTCAAGCTTCATTTTTCAGTCTCAGAGCATGCTAATTGAGGAAGTGTCTTCCTGTATTGCATGATCTGTAGACCACTTTTGCAAGGTTTAACTGTCAGTGTAATATGGCCATCTGCACAAAATAGTTTTGCAGCTGAAAGTCTCGTCTGCAGAAAAAAAAGAAGGCAGACAATGCTCCTACACTGGCAGCATTAGTAATTTAATGGGTAAAGTTAGTAAGAGCCAATCAGAATCCTCCATTCATTCACCAGACACCCTTTGTGTTGGGACATAGGAGACTCTATGGACTGGTTCAAACAAGATAGGAGCTAGGTATCTACAAAAATTTATGAGAGTAACGTGATGTTCAAGTGCTCAAAGTCAAGTTGAAGCAGACCATCCATCACTGGCAGGATGCTGTCCCTCATCCACCATTGTGGCATTAGATCAGCACCAGACCAATAGCTCTAGGACTCCGTAAATTCCCGCCATTTCTCTCTTCTGTAGGACAGTGCGTCGTATTCTGTTTGCATAATTGTTCTGATTTTTCCGTCTGTGTTTAGACAGTGCTCTCTTTGCAAACAACAGTAATGCTTCGATGGTTAATAGTGTTTTCGTAGATGTGCTCATTCATGATGAAGGCTTTTAGCGGTGAGACTATACTGTTTCTGAGGCGTATGTTGAAAGCAGCACGTCACGATTTCCAGGGAGGCATGCGATGGCCCATTAGGAATAATGCATTTCGTGTTATTCTGTACTATTTTCGTAAACATGTCCTGTTCAGGCAACAATTTCCATACAGACAAGCTGAGACGTCACGAAAACTCATACAACAACAACAGAGGTAACCGTTAACTATTTCTGCGACCCTTCAAGATTTCCGATAGGTATTCTTGGCTGTTATTTACATAGACATGAGACATCAGTATAACACTGACAACCTAATATCTGCGCCTGCGAGGGTGAACCACTATGCAAACATCTCGCTGGACTGCAGGTACAAAGGCTATGCATAATCGAGGCAGCAATAGTGCCTACGTAAACACGTGCTTAGATAGGAATTTCTTTTGTTTCAAGTATGAAAGGGATACCACTACCTCACGCTTGTGGCTCAGCAGCTGACGGCGGCTTCGTCGCTTCAGGAGGCCTACCAGTGCACCCTGACTCCTTGCAGCGTGTGCGGTGGCGTTCTGTGTGGTCCAGTGGACAGGGGACAGTGGGTGGAGTGTACTTTGCGATCGAGAGATTTTTATCTGTCTAATTACGTGTGATGTGTGTTTCGTGACGGTATTCCTTGTGTGGTCGGAATAAAAAGAAAGATGATCGATTTAATTTAATTCTTGCAAGACCTGCACCTTCCAAAATAGCAGAGAATGATGAGCAAGAGAAATCCAACCCCCGCAAACAGAATATCAATAAACAAACAGAATACCCTTTAGTTTTCTGTGATGGGATCCAGGTAGAGGAAAAGATGGGGATAGAGGTGGGCGAGAGGGGGGAGTGGTGTGTCAAGGCACAGGGAATCTAACAATAGGTTGATGACCTGTCAATCAAAGGAGAACAATAAGTTTGCCCCTGAGTGCATACCCGTACTAACAAAATGCAGATCTGTTGCTCCCCCCCCCCTCTCCTTACTGCTGACACACTATGAATTACCTCGACCTCGAGCTTTGTATAGGTTTCCATATCTAGAGTTGCTGCCTAATGATCATCTAATTGGGCGACCACCAGAGCGGTTTTGGTGGGTCCATAGTCATTACAATGTAGAGAAAACTTGCCTCTACTTGTGTGAACCAAAACGCTGGGTTGTGTGGCCAAAACAGCGATCTGGATGCTTTGAGTGTGTGTTTCATTTTGCGATTTTCGTTTCAAGTAACTTCATCATGCTGCTTCTATATTTCAGACCTTATTTTGCTCAACTTGGATCACATTGGTGTCACCAGGCTTGCAGGCAGTTGCTAGACTTATGAAAATACATATGCTTAGTTCTGGTACAGCGATAACAGATGTGAAACATAATGCAGTATCTTCAGACAATGTCTTATTTAGAACAGTCACACACTTCCTATATGGAACCAAAGTGGATCAATTCATAGAAAGCTGTTGAGAAACTAGATAATGTAATATGAGTACTGTTAAGTTTGTTCTGTAACAAAGTGAAAATTAACACTTGGAATTTAATAGACACAGAAGTTCGCACTGAGGCAAGGAGAAACCAATTGCAGTTGGACATGAACCCTGTTGACCGGTCATTGAGCAGATCAGCTGCACACCTGACCTCGTTGTGATCTGCTGTGTGGGGATACAACTATGCGGAAAGAGCCACAGATAAAATACATGTAGTTTGGGCTACTTTCAAGAAAGACACTGGCAAAATGTAGGAAAAACGTTGTGACATAAATCTGCACGAAAACAGCAAAAAACAGCTTCTGGAAACAGACTGGGATAAATCTGTATAAATGAAAATTAATCATTTTGTATCGAACAGATAAAGAAGAGATATTAAATTTTATCAAGGAATTAACATAAAAATTTTCTTTAGCCATAGACAATGTTTCTGATTACATATTAAATAAAGTGTGCAAAATTATTGACTGAGACCTTAACACATCTATGCATGTCCTCATTGTGTAGTGTTGTTTCTCCAGAAAAATTAAAAATAGTGAAAGTAAGGCCTGTGTTCAAGAAAGGAGACAAAACAAGTAAGAAGAACTACAGACCAATAACTCAACTCCTTAGTTTTTCTAAAACATTGAAAAAGTATTTTGTAGATTTATTTCATTTGTAGGGAAAATTAATTGTGTATCAAGTACCCAACATGGATTCAGAAAACACAAGTGGACAGAAACTTCCATTTCTGAGGCTATTTTCAGCCTAGTGTTGTTCCTGAAATTTATCAATGACCTGTAGTCATCCAGCAAGTCCCAAAAATAAATAAAATTGGTGGATGACACAAATTTATTGATGAAAGGCAAAACTACTACTGAACTACAATATGAAATGCAAAATTGCATCACTCACCTTGCAGAACAGTTCACCATTAACAATCTTGTTAAAACAGAAAAAAACTGTTATGAGAAAGATGCACCAGAATAACTGCTTAAAATAAATTATCTTTATTCATTACAGGCTTTTTGGTATTTATCTTCATTGTCAAGTGCCAGCAAACACAATTTTGGCTAGAGCAAATGTAAATGTGAATGTCGTTTATATTAAAGTGACTATATTGGACCCACTTCTTAAATGATGTCACATCCATCTTACATATTTTAGTTAACTGTTTTATAACTGTACTGTTTTGACATGATAGTTACTGACGCAAATATATTGAAAAAATAAATTAATTATCATTAGGCTTTGTATTTTTAGAAAGATGATACAGATGAACAGTGATATTAGTTTAGTAAATATGTAGACCTCATGATAAATAATAAACACCACACGTAATATATATAACATTTAACACTAATTTTTCCTCCATTTTGTAATGTATCTTCTATTCCAACTCCAGTGCCATTTTTATTAGATCATCTAAGAATCATTTGAACTTGAAGTAAGAGTCATAATAACAGCTAAATCTCCTTTCCAGATTACTTCCTTATAGTCTTAAAAGACTCACCAAAAATTTCTAATAGATAAAGTGCTTCATTTTAATTGCAGTTGATTTTACCATTATTAAGTATAAAATATTCCCTATAATTTTATCAGAGAAGGACGAAGTTAAATTTAATAAAAGTGACAACGAAATAAAAGTGTGTTTCATTCTTGATAATATAGTTACTAAATCAAATAATTTTGTTATATGATAAGCAATTAATTTTTTATTAGACTTTCTGTCATATCTAGGAAATCTGAACCATCAGCTCTAATAGTTTTAGGATTTTTAATCAGATATAACTCAGTATGATTAGGATGAACCCAACCATCACCAATATTTATATTAAGATGTACTTCTTTATCAGGATTATGTAAATTATATTTACTTTTCTCATTATGGCAAGAGAAAAAATAAATAGTTTTCAATTTTGTTCATTTATAAAGATAAAATTCATTAAAAATATTTTATAACATTATTTTTTGACACCCAGCTATTATGTGAGGTATGACAAACTAACCATTTAACATGAACTTCGTTACCTTGCGTTTTTATAACTTTTTGTACAAGTGTACCACTGGATATTTTGTTTTTGGAAGTACTTGTACATAAAAATATTTCTCACTTCTTGATCTAAAGCTTTCGATTTGTTTGTGATAGAATTAGAATAAATAACCTTTTCAGTTTCCAAAATTTTTGTTGACTGATTAGCTCTGCAGTATATTTTAAAAACTACTATTAACTTATCTATTTCTACTTTTCACGTATTTTATATTTAGGCCTTGTATCCTCATAATTTGATACATAAATGATTTGCAATAATTTTTTTATTTCCCTTGCATACATCTTTGGGCTCATTTTTATTGTTGAATGTGTTTTATTATGATATTCATCAATTAATTCAGACACAAAATCAATTCATTTTCAATTTTCCTTGTGGGTCAAAATTTTCCACATTATATTCTATATATGTTCTACTAAATCTTTCAATAATGGATTTTCAATTTTTCTTGTGGGTCAAAATTTTCCACATTATATTCTATATATATTCCACTAAATCTTTCAATAATGGATGCTTTTAGTTCTGTAAAAGTTAAATAATGTTTAATTTTATGTGTTTCTGATAATCTTCATTCTAAAATACTTTAACATTATCCGTTTGTAAACATCTTGGATATCTTTGCTTGAAAATTGTTTCAGAATAATAAGCTGCAGTTTTTCTGTTTTATCCTTAACTGGAATCAACAATATAAATTTTGAGAAAAACAGGTATTACAGTTAACTAATATTTATACTGTATATTTATTTTTGAAGTCTCTTTTAAGTTTCCAAAATCCATTTCCACTACATTAGCTTGCCATAAATCATCTATACCAAAATAAACAATATCTCTTCTTTAAAAATTTTTTGTCATTGATTTGTGTAGTTCTTGAAGAATTTCTTCTCGAATATCTTGAATATAGGATCTACAATACTTTTTTTTTACAAATTTACATTTTCAGTTTTTCAAATTTCCCTTCAGTTCTTTATCTTCTATGTTTTTTTGTTGTCGTTTTTTAATGATATGAGTCAGAAAATATTTACATGTTAGACATCAAATATGTTTGTCTGAAAAGTGATTAAGGTTAACAATTAATATAGCTAAGAAATTAAACAATTGAAATATATTTAATCTACAATAATGTACTTATTTCTGACAGTAAAACGAACTCGCCATCCGCTCTGAATTAATGTTACTTTCTTTTTATTAACCTCACTTTATTACTATGATTTTCAATCAAGTTCACTGTTATATTTTCAGTATCTGCTTCAAATCGTGCATGAGTTCCTATTATTGTGATCACAAATTAATTGAAAATGAGAAGTTCCTTCTCGTTTTTCCCTTGAATAACGGGTTTCCTTATTTTAAAATTATGTTCTGTAACACACACATTCCTATCATTTACCTTATCGAATGATAATCTGCCGTCTTGCATATGGGTTATCCTTTTTTTGAGTGCACTACATTACTATTATTAAGTTTCACCTTCACATTATTTGTTTATTGTGATGTTGGGTGATCCCATCGCAGGTTCCATTTGTTTTGTTAAAATCTGTGATAATTTTGGTGTATTCAGCCTTTGTAACAATATTTTGCTTGTTTTTGTAGAACTAGTTGTTTCAGATAGTTACTGTTTTGTGTAAAAATAGTTATATATTCAGTTATTTAATTCCTTTTGTAAACATTGTTTGTCATAACTAATATTAATACTTCTACTAATCATTGTTTTCTTAATGATATATGATATATAGTTGTTTCAGATAGTTACTGTTTTGTGTAAAAACAGTTATATATTCAGTTATTTAATTCGTTTTGTAAACATTGTTTGTCATAACTAATATTAATACTTCTACTAATCATTGTTTTCATAATGATATATAGGTCTCAGTTATTTGAAATATTATGCATAATTCTTTCTGAAAGCTTTAAATGAAATATTCTGTTTTTGGAACCATCCCATTTTTTAATTTTTTATTCATATCTATTATGTTTTGATGTAATGTTTGATTGTGTTTCTTATAATTTGTTTTTATTAAATTTTGTATTCATTTTTGATTCCGTTTCTAATTCATGTTTATTAATTACTGTGTCAATTTTTTATTCTATTTCTTCTTCATTTGCAAAGCTAGATTCTATTTTATCAATTCATGCTTGTCAATTTTTGATTCTACGATTATTTTAACTCTTCATATGTTATTTTTATTTAATTGCCAAATATGTCCATTTATTAAAAGCAAAGTATTACTTAATTTGCAGCAGTCAGATAATAATTTAAACAGAATAAACTCAAATATCTGCAAAGGTTTTCATCAAAATATTGAATTCTTTCAACATTATAATACAAATAAGATTTCTCAAATAATTAATTAATGCTTTTTATATATTTTCACCAAACGAATCGAACTCAATTTTATATTATTATTTTTATGATGACCAGTCTAGTGAGTACCAACATTATCAGAAATATCTAACTCCAGTATACCACATTCAAAAATTTTTGATTTATTAGGTAACTTATCCATTATGAAAGCACCTCCAAAATGTTTAATTTTCATTCTTTGCATGTCTTTCTGTATCACGGTCTGATATACGTTTACCACATTTTTGACCATTTTTTGGAAGGCACACATTTTAGCTCATGCAGTCTGCCGTGAGGTCTGGAACACGACAAGCAAATTAGAATTTAGAAAAACGGACGTAGCTGGTGGAATACTTAACTTTAATCCATTAATGATGAGCGTCAGACTTGACGGTACATAGTTCACAGTATCAATACTAACTGATAATGGCACCTTGCTAGGTCGTAGCAAATGACGTAGCTGAAGGCTATGCTAAACTATCTTCTTGGCAAATGAGAACGTAAGTAGGCAGTGCACCATTGCTAACAAAGTCGGCTGTACAACTGGGGCGAGTGCTAGAAGTCTCTCTGGTGGGGCTCAGTCTGCAATCACTGATAGTGGCGACCCGCGGGTCCGACGTATACTACCGGGCTGCTGCCGATTTAAAGGCTACCACCTAGCAAGTGTGGTGTCTGGCGGTGACACCACATTGGTCCACCGCAAATCGGCGTACGGTTGTGGCATAAGGCTTCCGCCCACCGCGGGGAGGACCACATGTTGACGTATGCGATGAGGTGGGGAACCTAACAACAGGCGAGGCTGTGCCACCCGCACCCTGCCATTCGGATCGCGGGGAGCTAGGAAACGCCTGAAAACCTGCTCCAGGGTGCACGCCAACATGCGGTGTAGAGAGACAGGAGGGACCAAAGGGTCGACCTCCATTGGGCTGGCGCACCCGACGGGCGAAGACGACATATGGTCCGGAGTGGGCAAGAGTTCCATGTCGGAGGACAACTGGTCACGGGAGAAATCGGCGGCGCGTGACCCAGGGAGGCGCCCGGCGGTTGCAGCGACGCGTCCATTGCGGGCGTCGTCAGCGGGAGAACAGGCGGCGGCGGCGGCGGTGGCGGCGGCGCGTCGCCATGGGCCAAAATGGAAGGCAGCCTCGGTAACACCTGGGGCTTAGACTAGTCAGTAGATGGGTCCCTGGGGCGCTGACCGGACGGCACCGTAACTGAAAGCAGACGGCGAGCGGCAGATCCCGTGCGACGACAGAGGCGCAGCTGCTTGAGATGCCGACGCACCTCACCAGGACCCCCAAAACCAGATACATAGCGCTGCCAAAGCAGCGACGAATGCGCCCTTCGAGCCAACGCCGTGAACCTCGATAGTGGCGATAGTAGACAACGTCTCCTGGAGCAAAAGCACGTGTCTGCCGCTGCACAGGAACCTGATGCGGCGGATGAAGCAAAGACATCAAGGTTCGATGATGACGACCGTGGAGCAACTCAGCCGGCGTGCGACCATCTCGTAGCTGAGAGCGATACGAGGACAAAAAGAGCAATAACGCATCCTCCCGAGAATGTGACTCTTTCAACTTCAACATCTGTGACTTGAATGTCCTGACCAATCGTTCAGCGGCACCGTTTGACTGTGGCGAAAACGGCGCGGACGTCAGATGTTGAATACCATTGGCCTTGCAGAATGATTGAAATTCTGCGGACATGAATTGTGGGCCATTGTCGGAAACAATGGTCTGTGGAAAACCTTCAATGCAAAAGATAGCAGATAGCGTTTCGATGGTGGCATATGACGTCTCGGAAGACATCCAGACTACAAAAGGAATGAATCTACCACAACCAACCATCGAGCATTCCTTAATGGACCAGCAAAATCGATGTGTACGCGTTGCCAAGGGGAAGTGCCTTTTGGCCATGCAAAGAATTTCCGCAGTGGTGCTGATTGTTGTTCGGCACACACCATGCAAGAAGAGCACATATTCGTAATCGCGGCATCGATTCCGAATCAAGTACAGTGCTGATGAGCAAGTCATTTCGTTCTCACTATACCCCAATGTCCTTGGTGGAGAAGCCGTAAGACAGAGGTCTGTAACGAACGTGGGACCACTACCCTGGACTGATCATTATCAGAACGCAACAGCAAAACACCACGTCGAACAAAAAGTCTCTTCTTGTGAGGAAATAATCGGGGAACCAACGGGTCCCCGATCCGTGACTTTGACAAGGGCCATTGCGTAGCAACAAAACGCAGAACGGGAGCAAGGACAGGGTCGGCAGCTGTGGCTGTAGCTACACGACGAAAATCAATCGGAAACGATTCGACCACGTCATCGGTTTCCGCATCAATGAACATGCAAGCAACTTCGGAGGAATCGAATGCCCTATACTCAGCAACAGGCAAGCGAGACAACGCATCGGCGTTTCCGTGCTTAGCAGTGGACCGATACAAGATATCGTAGCGGTACTGCGAGAGGAAAATACACAAGCGAATGAATTTCTGTGCTGTACGTGGAGGTACAGGCTTGGTCGGATGAAAAAGCGATGTCAAAGGTTTGTGGTCTGTGATTATGGTAAAATGACGACCATACAAGAAATCATGAAACTTTGTAACACCAAATACGAGAGCCAATGCTTCTTTCTTGATCTGTGAATAATTGAGCAGACGAGAGCAATTTTGACGCAAAGGCAATAGGGCGATCGTGAGATCCATCTTTGTGCGCAAGCACAGCACCGATCCCGAAATCCGATGCATCCACCATCAACAAAATGGGCTTCTGCGGATCGAATGGCGTAAGGTAAGTATTGGAAAGCAACGCCGATTTCAACTGGCGAAAGGCGCATTCGCATTCCGTCGTCCAGACGAACGGAACACGCTTACGGCGTAAGCGATGAAGCGAAGCTGAAATGGAAGAGGCATGCGGAACATAGCGGTGGTAGTAATTTATTTTTCCCAGCACACTCTGTAGCTGCTTCAAATTCTGCGGCGAAGGCAAGTCTTGTATGGCACTGAGGTGCTTTGGACTGGGATGTATGTCTTGGGCATTGAGTATATGTCCCAAGTAGGGCAAGTCACGAGCACATTTGTCCTTCCGCAAGCGAAGACCATTTTGTCGCAAGACCTGAAATAATGTTCTGAGACTGGCCAAATGTTCTACTTCCGTCTTATCCAGAGATCACAATATCGTCCAGATAATTTGCTGCAGTAGGGACCGACGCACAAACAGTTTGGAGATATTGATGAAACAATGCAGGGGTGGATGCACACCCGAATGGCAGCCTTTTGAATTGATACAACCCAAGATGCGTGTTAAGCACCAAAACGCTCTGGGATTCTTCGTCCACCGGTATTTGCAAGTACGCATCTGCGAGGTCCAACTATGAAAAAATATTTACCCAGGCACAGTTTGTCAAAAAGATCTTCCGGGCGGGGTAAAGGAAAAGTTGCAATCACTAGCTGTGGATTCACTGTTGCCTAGAAGTCCACACAAAGTCTCAATTTTCCCGAAGGTTTTGGCAAAATTACTAAGGGTGATGCCCAGAGAGAAGCCTGCACACGTTCAATTACTCCTTGTGATTCCAAATCGTGTAATGCTTTTGTGACCTCATCATGCAATGCATGGGGAACATTATGCGCTCTGAAAAATTTCGAGTGCGCGTTTACTTTCAGTTCCAAAAGTGCTTCATAGTTCGTAGCGCAACCGAGGCCCGGTGCAAAAATGTCTTCAAATTCTTCACACAGACGAGAAACACTGTCTGAAGGCACAGTCTGGTTCACTGATAGGACCTTATTCACTATAGACCAGTTAAACAACTGAAATAAATCGAAACCAAACACGTTCACTGCAGAAGAAGAACGAAGGACGTAAAATGACACAAGTTTTGTTTGTCGTTTGTATGTTGCAAGAAGGCTGCACTGTCCTAACACAGGGATCTCTTGACCTGAGTAGCTACGTAATTTAACATTTGCGGCGCGCAACGGAGGTGTGCCCAGCAGTTTGCAAGTGTCTTAATTGATTAGTGAAGCTGCAGCTCCGGTATCGAGCTGGAATGGTATCACTTTGCCGTTAATGTCCAAGTGTACAAAAAGTTTATTGTCCTGCTGACGACAAGAGCGACTGTCTCGTGCAACATGAACTGATATTGGTACATAATCACTTGCGACTTGACGGGAGTTCCGGCGATGTCGACGCACACTATTTTTGGGACGAACACAGTAACTGTTAGAGGGAATGGCGCTGCGCAGAGTGGAATGAACTACATGAATTTCTATGGGCGAAGTTTCGCGAGCCTGAGTATCCTTGGTTCGATTCCGATTCCGGCGCGGAGCAAAGGGGCTGGAACGGTTTTGAGCTTCCGATCTGAGCTTTTTCTGGCAAACATTCTGAACATGTCCTTTTTTATTACAATAAAAGCAAATAGCTTGGCGTGACGGGCAATTCTCACGCGAATGTTTAGTAGCACACCGCGGGCATGATTTGATCACTGCATTTGCTTGCCTCCGCGGCACACGTGGCTGAGAGCCTGGCGGCAGCGACGTGGCCGGGCGCGAGGGCTGTTTACTGCTCCGTGCAGCTCGCCCGGCGGGCCGGTTAACCTGACACGCTGTTGGCGAAGTTACAAATGATTCTTGAGCAAAGTCAAGTGTGTCCTGCGGATCCAATATGTCCATCACTTGTTGAAGGGAGGGATTTACTAGTTTCAAAATCTGTTCCCTTATACGAACATCAGAAACGTTCTGTGCCATTGCATCACTTACCATAGTATCTGAATAAGGGAGTCCACATTGACATTCAATAGCACAGTCCCTAGTAAGACCTTGCAAGGTTGCAACCCACTCCCGACTAGTCTGACCTGCCGGACGTTTTGTACGAAAGAAGTTACACCTTTTCGCAGCTACATTGACTGATACTTTGAAATATGCATCTAATGCAGACAAAATTTCTTCGTAGGACTGAG
Source organism: Schistocerca gregaria (assembly GCF_023897955.1). Classification (NCBI taxonomy): domain Eukaryota; kingdom Metazoa; phylum Arthropoda; class Insecta; order Orthoptera; family Acrididae; genus Schistocerca; species Schistocerca gregaria. The sequence continues at coordinate 36,865,105 of NC_064924.1, forward strand.
CTGCTACGTCGCGTTGGGGAAATAATTTGACTATCACACGGTAGGTTTGCACGCCGACCGAAGACAAACAAAAATGGCTGCCGCTCGTTTCCTTGAATTCTGTAGGCGGCGGGATGGAATCCAAATTGGCGTGACCACTCTGTCCAGCTTTCCAGTGCAGCATCAGAAGGCCGAAAAGTGGGTGCAACAGCGTGTTGTGGCTGCCTTAGCGGTGAAGCGGCTGCTGCCGCATCGTTTTGCATCGCACGTTGACCCTGGACGAGCTGTCCAAGGGCATCCAGTAAGGCCTGCGTCTGCTGATTCTGTAAGCGATAAAATTTGGACAGTACATCTGGAGATTGTGGGGAAGCCATTACACAAGTAAATCAGGGCAATATCGATAAGAACACTTTTACTCTCGTCGCCAATGTTGTGGTTGGCAGGAAAGTCAACACCATATTACTAAAGGAGGCCGAAATGCACGCGTCTCAGCTCACGCAGGCTGGCGTGAGGTCTGGAACATGACAAGGGAATTAGAATTGAGAAAAACGGACGTAGCTGGTGGAATACTTAACTTTAATCCATTAATGAAGAACGTCGCTCGTGACAGTACATGATTCACAATATCAATGGTAACTGAATATGGCGCCTTGCTAACTATCGTCTCGGCAAATGAGAGCGTATTTTGTCAGTGAACCATCGCTAGCAAAGTCAGCTGTACAACTGGGGCGAGTGCTAGGAAGTCTCTCTCTAGACTTATCGTGTGGAGGCGCTCGGTCTGCAGTCACTGATAGTGGCGACACCCGGGTCCGACATATACTACCGGCCGATTGAAAGGCTACCACGTAGCAAGTGTGGTGTCTAGTGGTGACACCACACGTAGAATATCGTTAAATTCTTCTAAATAATGAGTGTCATAAGGAACATTTTGTGTTTCAACTTCTCTGTTTTCTCCAGTTGCTTTTACCACAATATTACCTAGTTTTTAAATTACATCAATGACACATAGAGCATCTTTATTCTATTTTTAGTATTCTGATCTGGGTATCTTTTTTTAAATTTCTTTCTCAATTATTCCTTTATATTTCTACTTCTTCTAGCTTTTGTAACAATATCTGCATCTTATTTTTTAAAGATTTACCAAGATAAAAAACACTAATGTTTTTCTCATGTTGTATGTTAAAATTTAATATTTATGTTTAGTGTTTAATGTTTATGTGTAACATTTACATTTAATGTTTATGCTTAACATTTATATTGTTAAGGGATGTGTATGGTTTATATTTATCATTTATTTGGAACATTTATGTTTAATGCTGATGTTGCTGAAATTTTTTAACTTTTTTAATGTTTTTGTTTATGTTGTCAGAAATCTTTTATTCAATATCTGTATTTTTCTTCATTGAGGTTTCTAGTCATATTTATTTTGAAAAATACTAATTTACCATTGTTTCAACATTTACTACTAATTTTTTTAAAATCATAGATATTTAAATCGTCACCAACAAATTCATGGCATATATGGTTTGACTGCTACAGACGCATTAACTCGTCAAGCCTCACCATTCCCCTGGCGCGGCTGACATGTATGCACATGGTCTTGGGTCTTCCCTACAGTGCTAAGGATGTTTTCACGCCTCCGGCACCACCATCCTTCCCACTGCTAGGGACGAGTTTAGGCGCACTGAGTCATAGCTACCCGAGCACTATGGACGTGTATACACACGGAGCTGTCTTTCTGCCCTGCTCTTCTAGTTGCTGTTCAGTGGTCTGACTGTGTAGTTTGAGTGCATATATCATTGTTGCTGTGTTCGCTCTTTGCAGAATTCGACTTAGATTCTTGCATTTTCGTCAGTTTTCTCGTTTTCTACGTGAGAAATGTCACGTCGCCGTGATTGCACAGATAAAGAAATCCTGGATATGCTCACTAAGAGCGACTGTGAGTGTGAATTATCTGACGCTGATAACAGTGATGAGTCTTGCACAGAATATCGAAACTGTAGTCCTCAGCCCTTTACATCAGAGGGGAGAGCAAGAATTACAGTCAGCAGTACATCTGAATTTGAGGAATAAGAAAGTGACAGTGAAACGGTTCAGAAAATAGCTCGCTTAAGTGACACATTTGACTGGAGAGGAACCAATATCCAGCCATTAAACCATTACTTTGACGACTCGAATTCAGGACACAAATGTCAGTTAGATACTGACCCGAGCATTCTTCATTTTTTGTGATACTTATTGCAGATGAAACAAATCGTTTTTACGATAACACCAAAGAAAATACCATAGAATCTGTGAATTCTCGACTGTCAAAATGGAAAGACACTGGATTTGAGAAAATGTATTGTTTTGTTGCTGTTTGCCTTCTAATGGCGCAAGTTAAGAAGTTAAAATTGATCATTGGTCGAGAGATACACTTTTGAACACACAAGTTTTCAGCGAAATTACGTCCGAAGACAGTTTTTTTCTACTTCTCAAAACGTTACACTTCAGCGATAACTCTGTGAGTGCTGAAGGCGACCGTCTATGTAAAGTTAGGACGATTGTTGACAAAGTTCGTAAGACATTTTGTAATTCATTTCGCCCACATCACAAACTTTATGTAGATGAAAGTCTCTTGCTGTTCAAAGGACGATTATCTTTTAAGCAATTTATTCCAACCAAGCGAAGTAGATTTTGAATAAAGACATTTGTACTGTGTGACTTTCAGAGTGGGTATATTTTAGATTTTGTTGTATATACAGGTGCAACAACAGAAATTGGGTTTCACAATTTTGGAAAAGTGGCGATTTAGTGGTAACTCTTATGGGACCATATTTGGAACAGGGTCATATTCTATATATTGATAACTGGTACTCAAATCTGGACAAGTTCTTCTGGCTTCACAACCATGGAACAGCAGCATGTGGTACTGTTTGTAAGAACAGGCGCAACATGCCAAACCTGCAGTAGAAATTAAAACGGGGAGAAACTGAGCTTAGGTCCACTGACAAGGTCCTTGCTATCAAGCTACATGTTACTGAGGTCAGTGCGTAAGACTGTGAAATGGTATAACAAGTATTTTTTTCACATTCTGGATTTGTGCATTCTAAAT